>NW_026869732.1:385000-395000 GCF_905332965.1 Bombus pascuorum | reverse complement strand
TTTTCGTTTTTGTTTTCGTTTTTGTTTTCGTTTTTGTTTTCGTTTTTGTTTTCGTTTTTGTTTTCGTTTTTGTTTTCGTTTTTGTTTTTGTTTTCGTTTTTGTTTTCGTTTTTGTTTTTGTTTTCCTTTTCGTTTTTGTTTGTGTTTTTGTTTTCGTTTTTGTTTTCGTTTTTGTTTTCGTTTTTGTTTTCGTTTTTGTTTTCGTTTTTGTTTTCGTTTTTGTTTTCGTGTTTGTTTTCGTTTTTGTTTTCGTTTTTGTTTTCGTTTTTGTTTTTGTTTTCGTTTTTGTTTTCGTTTTTGTTTTTGTTTTCCTTTTCGTTTTTGTTTGTGTTTTTGTTTTCGTTTTTGTTTTCGTGTTTGTTTTCGTTTTTGTTTTCGTTTTTGTTTTTGTTTTCGTTTTTGTTTTTGTTTTTGTTTTCGTTTTTGTTTTCGTTTTTGTTTTCGTTTTTGTTTTCGTTTTTGTTTTTGTTTTCGTTTTTGTTTTCGTTTTTGTTTTTGTTTTCCTTTTCGTTTTTGTTTTCGTTTTTGTTTTCGTTTTTGTTTTCGTTTTTGTTTTCGTTTTTGTTTTCGTTTTTGTTTTCGTGTTTGTTTTCGTTTTTGTTTTCGTTTTCGTTTTCGTTTTTGTTTTCTTTTTTGTTTTCGTTTTTGTTTTCGTTTTTGTTTTCGTTTTTGTTTTCGTTTTTGTTTTCGTTTTTGTTTTCGTGTTTGTTTTCGTTTTTGTTTTCGTTTTTGTTTTCGTTTTTGTTTTCGTTTTTGTTTTCGTTTTTGTTTTCGTTTTTGTTTTCGTTTTTGTTTTTGTTTTCGTTTTTGTTTTCGTTTTTGTTTTTGTTTTCCTTTTCGTTTTTGTTTTCGTTTTTGTTTTCGTTTTTGTTTTCGTTTTTGTTTTCGTTTTTGTTTTCGTTTTTGTTTTCGTGTTTGTTTTCGTTTTTGTTTTCGTTTTCGTTTTCGTTTTTGTTTTCTTTTTTGTTTTTGTTTTCGTTTTTGTTTTCGTTTTTGTTTTTGTTTTCCTTTTCGTTTTTGTTTTCGTTTTTGTTTTCGTTTTTGTTTTCGTTTTTGTTTTCGTTTTTGTTTTCGTTTTTGTTTTCGTGTTTGTTTTCGTTTTTGTTTTCGCTTTCGTTTTCGTTTTTGTTTTCTTTTTTGTTTTCGTTTTTGTTTTCGTTTTTGTTTTCGTTTTTGTTTTCGTTTTTGTTTTCGTTTTTGTTTTCGTGTTTGTTTTCGTTTTTGTTTTCGTTTTCGTTTTTGTTTTCGTTTTTGTTTTCGTTTTTGTTTTCGTTTTTGTTTTCGTTTTTGTTTTCGTTTTTGTTTTCGTTTTTGTTTTCGTTTTTGTTTTCGTTTTTGTTTTCGTTTTTGTTTTCGTTTTTGTTTTCGTTTTTGTTTTTGTTTTTGTTTTTGTTTTCGTTTTTGTTTTCGTTTTTGTTTTCGTTTTTGTTTTCGTTTTCCTTTTCGTTTTTGTTTGTGTTTTTGTTTTTGTCCTTGTTTCTGTCCTTGTCTTTGTCTTAATTGGTTTTTGTTTGTACGAGACTAAGTCCAGCGGCATAATGCTCTTCGATCGCACACGACCAAGTCCAGCGGCGTGTCGCTCCTAGGGCTGTTGCGAATACTTAAAAGTCCCTACGGTCAAAATCATTGGGTTGCGACTCACCTTTACGAGTTGCTCGCTCGCTGCGCTCGCTCGGAATGTTATAGCCTTACCTAAAACCAATCCACCTTGCGTTCGTTTTTCGAAAAGACCGCGATTTTCCGATAATTTACAGACGCGCGGGATCGGTTTTGAGGTTAGGCTAGTTTTATAAGAGCGAGCGAAGCGAGCGAGAAGCTACATCAATTCCCGCGCTATAGTTATATATCAAATGTTCTTTACTAACAATTCTCACCGATCGAAAGAAAGTTTCTGATTTGATAGAAGAATAACAGATATGTTTCGCTAGGTACGCGATTCGTGCTGATCGATGTATCTCGATGATGTTTTTGTTTTCGTTTTTGTTTTCGTTTTTGTTTTCGTTTTTGTTTTCGTTTTTGTTTTCGTTTTTGTTTTCGTTTTTGTTTTCGTTTTTGTTTTCGTTTTTGTTTTCGTTTTTGATTTCGTTTTTGTTTTCGTTTTTGTTTTCGTTTTTGTTTTCGTTTTTGTTTTTGTTTTCGTTTTTGTTTTCGTTTTTGTTTTCGTTTTTGTTTTCGTTTTTGTTTTCGTTTTTGTTTTTGTTTTCGTTTTTGTTTTCGTTTTTGTTTTTGTTTTCCTTTTCGTTTTTGTTTGTGTTTTTGTTTTCGTTTTTGTTTTCGTTTTTGTTTTCGTTTTTGTTTTCGTTTTTGTTTTCGTTTTTGTTTTCGTTTTTGTTTTCGTGTTTGTTTTCGTTTTTGTTTTCGTTTTTGTTTTCGTTTTTGTTTTCGTTTTTGTTTTCGTTTTTGTTTTCGTTTTTGTTTTCGTTTTTGCTTTCGTTTTTGTTTTTGTTTTCGTTTTTGTTTTCGTTTTTGTTTTCGTTTTTGTTTTCGTTTTTGTTTTCGTTTTTGTTTTCGTTTTTGTTTTTGTTTTCGTTTTTGTTTTCGTTTTTGTTTTCGTTTTTGTTTTCGTTTTTGTTTTCGTTTTTGTTTTCGTTTTTGTTTTTGTTTTCGTTTTTGTTTTCGTTTTTGTTTTTGTTTTCCTTTTCGTTTTTGTTTGTGTTTTTGTTTTCGTTTTTGTTTTCGTTTTTGTTTTCGTTTTTGTTTTCGTTTTTGTTTTCGTTTTTGTTTTCGTTTTCGTTTTCGTTTTTGTTTTCTTTTTTGTTTTCGTTTTTGTTTTCGTTTTTGTTTTTGTTTTCGTTTTTGTTTTTGTTTTCCTTTTCGTTTTTGTTTGTGTTTTTGTTTTTGTCCTTGTTTCTGTCCTTGTCTTTGTCTTAATTGGTTTTTGTTTGTACGAGACTAAGTCCAGCGGCATAATGCTCTTCGATCGCACACGACCAAGTCCAGCGGCGTGTCGCTCCTAGGGCTGTTGCGAATACTTAAAAGTCCCTACGGTCAAAATCATTGGGTTGCGACTCACCTTTACGAGTTGCTCGCTCGCTGCGCTCGCTCGGAATGTTATAGCCTTACCTAAAACCAATCCACCTTGCGTTCGTTTTTCGAAAAGACCGCGATTTTCCGATAATTTACAGACGCGCGGGATCGGTTTTGAGGTTAGGCTAGTTTTATAAGAGCGAGCGAAGCGAGCGAGAAGCTACATCAATTCCCGCGCTATAGTTATATATCAAATGTTCTTTACTAACAATTCTCACCGATCGAAAGAAAGTTTCTGATTTGATAGAAGAATAACAGATATGTTTCGCTAGGTACGCGATTCCTGCTGATCGATGTATCTCGATGATGTTTTTGTTTTCGTTTTTGTTTTCGTTTTTGTTTTCGTTTTTGTTTTCGTTTTTCTTTTCGTGTTTGTTTTCGTTTTTGTTTTCGTTTTTGTTTTCGTTTTTGTTTTCGTTTTTGATTTCGTTTTTGTTTTCGTTTTTGTTTTCGTTTTTGTTTTCGTTTTTGTTTTTGTTTTCGTTTTTGTTTTCGTTTTTGTTTTCGTTTTTGTTTTCGTTTTTGTTTTCGTTTTTGTTTTCGTTTTTGTTTTTGTTTTCGTTTTTGTTTTCGTTTTTGTTTTTGTTTTCCTTTTCGTTTTTGTTTGTGTTTTTGTTTTCGTTTTTGTTTTCGTTTTTGTTTTCGTTTTTGTTTTCGTTTTTGTTTTCGTTTTTGTTTTCGTTTTTGTTTTCGTTTTTGTTTTCGTTTTTGTTTTCGTTTTTGATTTCGTTTTTGTTTTCGTTTTTGTTTTCGTTTTTGTTTTCGTTTTTGTTTTTGTTTTCGTTTTTGTTTTCGTTTTTGTTTTCGTTTTTGTTTTCGTTTTTGTTTTCGTTTTTGTTTTCGTTTTTGTTTTTGTTTTCGTTTTTGTTTTCGTTTTTGTTTTTGTTTTCCTTTTCGTTTTTGTTTGTGTTTTTGTTTTCGTTTTTGTTTTCGTTTTTGTTTTCGTTTTTGTTTTCGTTTTTGTTTTCGTTTTTGTTTTCGTTTTTGTTTTCGTGTTTGTTTTCGTTTTTGTTTTCGTTTTTGTTTTCGTTTTTGTTTTCGTTTTTGTTTTCGTTTTTGTTTTCGTTTTTGTTTTCGTTTTTGCTTTCGTTTTTGTTTTTGTTTTCGTTTTTGTTTTCGTTTTTGTTTTCGTTTTTGTTTTCGTTTTTGTTTTCGTTTTTGTTTTCGTTTTTGTTTTTGTTTTCGTTTTTGTTTTCGTTTTTGTTTTCGTTTTTGTTTTCGTTTTTGTTTTCGTTTTTGTTTTCGTTTTTGTTTTTGTTTTCGTTTTTGTTTTCGTTTTTGTTTTTGTTTTCCTTTTCGTTTTTGTTTGTGTTTTTGTTTTCGTTTTTGTTTTCGTTTTTGTTTTCGTTTTTGTTTTCGTTTTTGTTTTCGTTTTTGTTTTCGTTTTCGTTTTCGTTTTTGTTTTCTTTTTTGTTTTCGTTTTTGTTTTCGTTTTTGTTTTCGTTTTTGTTTTCGTTTTTGTTTTCGTTTTTGTTTTCGTTTTTGTTTTCGTTTTTGTTTTCGTTTTTGTTTTCGTTTTTGATTTCGTTTTTGTTTTCGTTTTTGTTTTCGTTTTTGTTTTCGTTTTTGTTTTTGTTTTCGTTTTTGTTTTTGTTTTCCTTTTCGTTTTTGTTTGTGTTTTTGTTTTTGTCCTTGTTTCTGTCCTTGTCTTTGTCTTAATTGGTTTTTGTTTGTACGAGACTAAGTCCAGCGGCATAATGCTCTTCGATCGCACACGACCAAGTCCAGCGGCGTGTCGCTCCTAGGGCTGTTGCGAATACTTAAAAGTCCCTACGGTCAAAATCATTGGGTTGCGACTCACCTTTACGAGTTGCTCGCTCGCTGCGCTCGCTCGGAATGTTATAGCCTTACCTAAAACCAATCCACCTTGCGTTCGTTTTTCGAAAAGACCGCGATTTTCCGATAATTTACAACGCGCGGGATCGGTTTTGAGGTTAGGCTAGTTTTATAAGAGCGAGCGAAGCGAGCGAGAAGCTACATCAATTCCCGCGCTATAGTTATATATCAAATGTTCTTTACTAACAATTCTCACCGATCGAAAGAAAGTTTCTGATTTGATAGAAGAATAACAGATATGTTTCGCTAGGTACGCGATTCGTGCTGATCGATGTATCTCGATGATGTTTTTGTTTTCGTTTTTGTTTTCGTTTTTGTTTTCGTTTTTGTTTTCGTTTTTGATTTCGTTTTTGTTTTCGTTTTTGTTTTCGTTTTTGTTTTTGTTTTCGTTTTTGTTTTCGTTTTTGTTTTCGTTTTTGTTTTCGTTTTTGTTTTCGTTTTTGTTTTCGTTTTTGTTTTTGTTTTCGTTTTTGTTTTCGTTTTTGTTTTTGTTTTCCTTTTCGTTTTTGTTTTCGTTTTTGTTTTCGTTTTTGTTTTCGTTTTTGTTTTCGTTTTTGTTTTCGTTTTTGTTTTCGTTTTTGATTTCGTTTTTGTTTTCGTTTTTGTTTTCGTTTTTGTTTTCGTTTTTGTTTTCGTTTTTGTTTTCGTTTTTGTTTTCGTTTTTGTTTTCGTGTTTGTTTTCGTTTTTGTTTTCGTTTTTGTTTTCGTTTTTGTTTTCGTTTTTGTTTTTGTTTTTGTTTTTGTTTTCGTTTTTGTTTTCGTTTTTGTTTTCGTTTTTGTTTTCGTTTTTGTTTTTGTTTTCGTTTTTGTTTTCGTTTTTGTTTTTGTTTTCCTTTTCGTTTTTGTTTGTGTTTTTGTTTTCGTTTTTGTTTTCGTTTTTGTTTTCGTTTTTGTTTTCGTTTTTGTTTTCGTTTTTGTTTTCGTTTTTGTTTTCGTGTTTGTTTTCGTTTTTGTTTTCGTTTTTGTTTTCGTTTTTGTTTTCGTTTTTGTTTTCGTTTTTGTTTTCGTTTTTGTTTTCGTTTTTGCTTTCGTTTTTGTTTTTGTTTTCGTTTTTGTTTTCGTTTTTGTTTTCGTTTTTGTTTTCGTTTTTGTTTTCGTTTTTGTTTTCGTTTTTGTTTTTGTTTTCGTTTTTGTTTTCGTTTTTGTTTTCGTTTTTGTTTTCGTTTTTGTTTTCGTTTTTGTTTTCGTTTTTGTTTTTGTTTTCGTTTTTGTTTTCGTTTTTGTTTTTGTTTTCCTTTTCGTTTTTGTTTGTGTTTTTGTTTTCGTTTTTGTTTTCGTTTTTGTTTTCGTTTTTGTTTTCGTTTTTGTTTTCGTTTTTGTTTTCGTTTTTGTTTTCGTTTTTGTTTTCTTTTTTGTTTTCGTTTTTGTTTTCGTTTTTGTTTTCGTTTTTGTTTTCGTTTTTGTTTTCGTTTTTGTTTTCGTTTTTGTTTTCGTTTTTGTTTTCGTTTTTGTTTTCGTTTTTGATTTCGTTTTTGTTTTCGTTTTTGTTTTCGTTTTTGTTTTCGTTTTTGTTTTTGTTTTCGTTTTTGTTTTTGTTTTCCTTTTCGTTTTTGTTTGTGTTTTTGTTTTTGTCCTTGTTTCTGTCCTTGTCTTTGTCTTAATTGGTTTTTGTTTGTACGAGACTAAGTCCAGCGGCATAATGCTCTTCGATCGCACACGACCAAGTCCAGCGGCGTGTCGCTCCTAGGGCTGTTGCGAATACTTAAAAGTCCCTACGGTCAAAATCATTGGGTTGCGACTCACCTTTACGAGTTGCTCGCTCGCTGCGCTCGCTCGGAATGTTATAGCCTTACCTAAAACCAATCCACCTTGCGTTCGTTTTTCGAAAAGACCGCGATTTTCCGATAATTTACAGACGCGCGGGATCGGTTTTGAGGTTAGGCTAGTTTTATAAGAGCGAGCGAAGCGAGCGAGAAGCTACATCAATTCCCGCGCTATAGTTATATATCAAATGTTCTTTACTAACAATTCTCACCGATCGAAAGAAAGTTTCTGATTTGATAGAAGAATAACAGATATGTTTCGCTAGGTACGCGATTCGTGCTGATCGATGTATCTCGATGATGTTTTTGTTTTCGTTTTTGTTTTCGTTTTTGTTTTCGTTTTTGTTTTCGTTTTTGATTTCGTTTTTGTTTTCGTTTTTGTTTTCGTTTTTGTTTTTGTTTTCGTTTTTGTTTTCGTTTTTGTTTTCGTTTTTGTTTTCGTTTTTGTTTTCGTTTTTGTTTTTGTTTTCGTTTTTGTTTTCGTTTTTGTTTTTGTTTTCCTTTTCGTTTTTGTTTTCGTTTTTGTTTTCGTTTTTGTTTTCGTTTTTGTTTTCGTTTTTGTTTTCGTTTTTGTTTTCGTTTTTGATTTCGTTTTTGTTTTCGTTTTTGTTTTCGTTTTTGTTTTCGTTTTTGTTTTCGTTTTTGTTTTCGTTTTTGTTTTCGTTTTTGTTTTCGTGTTTGTTTTCGTTTTTGTTTTCGTTTTTGTTTTCGTTTTTGTTTTCGTTTTTGTTTTTGTTTTTGTTTTTGTCCTTGTTTCTGTCCTTGTCTTTGTCTTAATTGGTTTTTGTTTGTACGAGACTAAGTCCAGCGGCATAATGCTCTTCGATCGCACACGACCAAGTCCAGCGGCGTGTCGCTCCTAGGGCTGTTGCGAATACTTAAAAGTCCCTACGGTCAAAATCATTGGGTTGCGACTCACCTTTACGAGTTGCTCGCTCGCTGCGCTCGCTCGGAATGTTATAGCCTTACCTAAAACCAATCCACCTTGCGTTCGTTTTTCGAAAAGACCGCGATTTTCCGATAATTTACAGACGCGCGGGATCGGTTTTGAGGTTAGGCTAGTTTTATAAGAGCGAGCGAAGCGAGCGAGAAGCTACATCAATTCCCGCGCTATAGTTATATATCAAATGTTCTTTACTAACAATTCTCACCGATCGAAAGAAAGTTTCTGATTTGATAGAAGAATAACAGATATGTTTCGCTAGGTACGCGATTCGTGCTGATCGATGTATCTCGATGATGTTTTTGTTTTCGTTTTTGTTTTCTTTTTTGTTTTCGTTTTTGTTTTCGTTTTTGTTTTCTTTTTTGTTTTCGTTTTTGTTTTCGTTTTTGTTTTCGTTTTTGTTTTCGTTTTTGTTTTCGTTTTTGTTTTCGTTTTTGTTTTCGTTTTTGTTTTCGTTTTTGTTTTCTTTTTTGTTTTCGTTTTTGTTTTCGTTTTTGTTTTCTTTTTTGTTTTCGTTTTTGTTTTCGTTTTTGTTTTCGTTTTTGTTTTCGTTTTTGTTTTCGTTTTTGTTTTCGTTTTTGTTTTCGTTTTTGTTTTCGTTTTTGTTTTCGTTTTTGTTTTCGTTTTTGTTTTTGTTTTCGTTTTTGTTTTCGTTTTTGTTTTCGTTTTTGTTTTCGTTTTTGTTTTCGTTTTTGTTTTCGTTTTTGTTTTTGTTTTCGTTTTTGTTTTCGTTTTTGTTTTTGTTTTCCTTTTCGTTTTTGTTTTCGTTTTTGTTTTCGTTTTTGTTTTCGTTTTTGTTTTCGTTTTTGTTTTCGTTTTTGTTTTCGTTTTTGATTTCGTTTTTGTTTTCGTTTTTGTTTTCGTTTTTGTTTTCGTTTTTGTTTTCGTTTTTGTTTTCGTGTTTGTTTTCGTTTTTGTTTTCGTTTTTGTTTTCGTTTTTGTTTTTGTTTTCGTTTTTGTTTTTGTTTTTGTCCTTGTTTCTGTCCTTGTCTTTGTCTTAATTGGTTTTTGTTTGTACGAGACTAAGTCCAGCGGCATAATGCTCTTCGATCGCACACGACCAAGTCCAGCGGCGTGTCGCTCCTAGGGCTGTTGCGAATACTTAAAAGTCCCTACGGTCAAAATCATTGGGTTGCGACTCACCTTTACGAGTTGCTCGCTCGCTGCGCTCGCTCGGAATGTTATAGCCTTACCTAAAACCAATCCACCTTGCGTTCGTTTTTCGAAAAGACCGCGATTTTCCGATAATTTACAGACGCGCGGGATCGGTTTTGAGGTTAGGCTACTTTTATAAGAGCGAGCGAAGCGAGCGAGAAGCTACATCAATTCCCGCGCTATAGTTATATATCAAATGTTCTTTACTAACAATTCTCACCGATCGAAAGAAAGTTTCTGATTTGATAGAAGAATAACAGATATGTTTCGCTAGGTACGCGATTCGTGCTGATCGATGTATCTCGATGATGTTTTTGTTTTCGTTTTTGTTTTCGTTTTTGTTTTCGTTTTTCTTTTCGTGTTTGTTTTCGTTTTTGTTTTCGTTTTTGTTTTCGTTTTTGTTTTCGTTTTTGTTTTCGTTTTTGTTTTCTTTTTTGTTTTCGTTTTTGTTTTCGTTTTTGTTTTCGTTTTTGTTTTCGTTTTTGTTTTCGTTTTTGTTTTCGTTTTTGTTTTCGTTTTTGTTTTCGTTTTTGTTTTCGTTTTTGTTTTTGTTTTCGTTTTTGTTTTCGTTTTTGTTTTCGTTTTTGTTTTCGTTTTTGTTTTCGTTTTTGTTTTCGTTTTTGTTTTCGTTTTTGTTTTTGTTTTCGTTTTTGTTTTCGTTTTTGTTTTTGTTTTCCTTTTCGTTTTTGTTTGTGTTTTTGTTTTCGTTTTTGTTTTCGTTTTTGTTTTCGTTTTTGTTTTCGTGTTTGTTTTCGTTTTTGTTTTCGTTTTTGTTTTCGTTTTTGTTTTTGTTTTCGTTTTTGTTTTCGTTTTTGTTTTTGTTTTCCTTTTCGTTTTTGTTTGTGTTTTTGTTTTTGTCCTTGTTTCTGTCCTTGTCTTTGTCTTAATTGGTTTTTGTTTGTACGAGACTAAGTCCAGCGGCATAATGCTCTTCGATCGCACACGACCAAGTCCAGCGGCGTGTCGCTCCTAGGGCTGTTGCGAATACTTAAAAGTCCCTACGGTCAAAATCATTGGGTTGCGACTCACCTTTACGAGTTGCTCGCTCGCTGCGCTCGCTCGGAATGTTATAGCCTTACCTAAAACCAATCCACCTTGCGTTCGTTTTTCGAAAAGACCGCGATTTTCCGATAATTTACAGACGCGCGGGATCGGTTTTGAGGTTAGGCTAGTTTTATAAGAGCGAGCGAAGCGAGCGAGAAGCTACATCAATTCCCGCGCTATAGTTATATATCAAATGTTCTTTACTAACAATTCTCACCGATCGAAAGAAAGT
>NW_026869732.1:345000-380000 GCF_905332965.1 Bombus pascuorum | reverse complement strand
CCGCGATTTTCCGATAATTTACAGACGCGCGGGATCGGTTTTGAGGTTAGGCTAGTTTTATAAGAGCGAGCGAAGCGAGCGAGAAGCTACATCAATTCCCGCGCTATAGTTATATATCAAATGTTCTTTACTAACAATTCTCACCGATCGAAAGAAAGTTTCTGATTTGATAGAAGAATAACAGATATGTTTCGCTAGGTACGCGATTCGTGCTGATCGATGTATCTCGATGATGTTTTTGTTTTCGTTTTTGTTTTCTTTTTTGTTTTCGTTTTTGTTTTCGTTTTTGTTTTCTTTTTTGTTTTCGTTTTTGTTTTCGTTTTTGTTTTCGTTTTTGTTTTCGTTTTTGTTTTCGTTTTTGTTTTCGTTTTTGTTTTCGTTTTTGTTTTCGTTTTTGTTTTCTTTTTTGTTTTCGTTTTTGTTTTCGTTTTTGTTTTCTTTTTTGTTTTCGTTTTTGTTTTCGTTTTTGTTTTCGTTTTTGTTTTCGTTTTTGTTTTCGTTTTTGTTTTCGTTTTTGTTTTCGTTTTTGTTTTCGTTTTTGTTTTCGTTTTTGTTTTCGTTTTTGTTTTTGTTTTCGTTTTTGTTTTCGTTTTTGTTTTCGTTTTTGTTTTCGTTTTTGTTTTCGTTTTTGTTTTCGTTTTTGTTTTTGTTTTCGTTTTTGTTTTCGTTTTTGTTTTTGTTTTCCTTTTCGTTTTTGTTTTCGTTTTTGTTTTCGTTTTTGTTTTCGTTTTTGTTTTCGTTTTTGTTTTCGTTTTTGTTTTCGTTTTTGATTTCGTTTTTGTTTTCGTTTTTGTTTTCGTTTTTGTTTTCGTTTTTGTTTTCGTTTTTGTTTTCGTGTTTGTTTTCGTTTTTGTTTTCGTTTTTGTTTTCGTTTTTGTTTTTGTTTTCGTTTTTGTTTTTGTTTTTGTCCTTGTTTCTGTCCTTGTCTTTGTCTTAATTGGTTTTTGTTTGTACGAGACTAAGTCCAGCGGCATAATGCTCTTCGATCGCACACGACCAAGTCCAGCGGCGTGTCGCTCCTAGGGCTGTTGCGAATACTTAAAAGTCCCTACGGTCAAAATCATTGGGTTGCGACTCACCTTTACGAGTTGCTCGCTCGCTGCGCTCGCTCGGAATGTTATAGCCTTACCTAAAACCAATCCACCTTGCGTTCGTTTTTCGAAAAGACCGCGATTTTCCGATAATTTACAGACGCGCGGGATCGGTTTTGAGGTTAGGCTACTTTTATAAGAGCGAGCGAAGCGAGCGAGAAGCTACATCAATTCCCGCGCTATAGTTATATATCAAATGTTCTTTACTAACAATTCTCACCGATCGAAAGAAAGTTTCTGATTTGATAGAAGAATAACAGATATGTTTCGCTAGGTACGCGATTCGTGCTGATCGATGTATCTCGATGATGTTTTTGTTTTCGTTTTTGTTTTCGTTTTTGTTTTCGTTTTTCTTTTCGTGTTTGTTTTCGTTTTTGTTTTCGTTTTTGTTTTCGTTTTTGTTTTCGTTTTTGTTTTCGTTTTTGTTTTCTTTTTTGTTTTCGTTTTTGTTTTCGTTTTTGTTTTCGTTTTTGTTTTCGTTTTTGTTTTCGTTTTTGTTTTCGTTTTTGTTTTCGTTTTTGTTTTCGTTTTTGTTTTCGTTTTTGTTTTTGTTTTCGTTTTTGTTTTCGTTTTTGTTTTCGTTTTTGTTTTCGTTTTTGTTTTCGTTTTTGTTTTCGTTTTTGTTTTCGTTTTTGTTTTTGTTTTCGTTTTTGTTTTCGTTTTTGTTTTTGTTTTCCTTTTCGTTTTTGTTTGTGTTTTTGTTTTCGTTTTTGTTTTCGTTTTTGTTTTCGTTTTTGTTTTCGTGTTTGTTTTCGTTTTTGTTTTCGTTTTTGTTTTCGTTTTTGTTTTTGTTTTCGTTTTTGTTTTCGTTTTTGTTTTTGTTTTCCTTTTCGTTTTTGTTTGTGTTTTTGTTTTTGTTCTTGTTTCTGTCCTTGTCTTTGTCTTAATTGGTTTTTGTTTGTACGAGACTAAGTCCAGCGGCATAATGCTCTTCGATCGCACACGACCAAGTCCAGCGGCGTGTCGCTCCTAGGGCTGTTGCGAATACTTAAAAGTCCCTACGGTCAAAATCATTGGGTTGCGACTCACCTTTACGAGTTGCTCGCTCGCTGCGCTCGCTCGGAATGTTATAGCCTTACCTAAAACCAATCCACCTTGCGTTCGTTTTTCGAAAAGACCGCGATTTTCCGATAATTTACAGACGCGCGGGATCGGTTTTGAGGTTAGGCTAGTTTTATAAGAGCGAGCGAAGCGAGCGAGAAGCTACATCAATTCCCGCGCTATAGTTATATATCAAATGTTCTTTACTAACAATTCTCACCGATCGAAAGAAAGTTTCTGATTTGATAGAAGAATAACAGATATGTTTCGCTAGGTACGCGATTCGTGCTGATCGATGTATCTCGATGATGTTTTTGTTTTCGTTTTTGTTTTCGTTTTTGTTTTCGTTTTTGTTTTCGTTTTTGTTTTCGTTTTTGTTTTCGTTTTTGTTTTCGTTTTTGTTTTCGTTTTTGTTTTCGTTTTTGTTTTCGTTTTTGTTTTCGTTTTTGTTTTCGTTTTTGTTTTCGTTTTCGTTTTCGTTTTTGTTTTCTTTTTTGTTTTCGTTTTTGTTTTCGTTTTTGTTTTCGTTTTTGTTTTCGTTTTTGTTTTCGTTTTTGTTTTCGTTTTTGTTTTCGTTTTTGTTTTCGTTTTTGTTTTCGTTTTTGATTTCGTTTTTGTTTTCGTTTTTGTTTTCGTTTTTGTTTTCGTTTTTGTTTTTGTTTTCGTTTTTGTTTTCGTTTTTGTTTTCGTTTTTGTTTTCGTTTTTGTTTTCGTTTTTGTTTTCGTTTTTGTTTTTGTTTTCGTTTTTGTTTTCGTTTTTGTTTTTGTTTTCCTTTTCGTTTTTGTTTGTGTTTTTGTTTTCGTTTTTGTTTTCGTTTTTGTTTTTGTTTTCCTTTTCGTTTTTGTTTGTGTTTTTGTTTTCGTTTTTGTTTTCGTTTTTGTTTTCGTTTTTGTTTTCGTTTTTGTTTTCGTTTTTGTTTTCGTTTTTGTTTTCGTGTTTGTTTTCGTTTTTGTTTTCGTTTTTGTTTTCGTTTTTGTTTTCGTTTTTGTTTTCGTTTTTGTTTTCGTTTTTGTTTTCGTTTTTGTTTTCGTTTTTGTTTTCGTTTTCGTTTTTGTTTTCGTTTTTGTTTTTGTTTTCGTTTTTGTTTTCGTTTTTGTTTTTGTTTTCCTTTTCGTTTTTGTTTGTGTTTTTGTTTTCGTTTTTGTTTTCGTTTTTGTTTTCGTTTTTGTTTTCGTTTTTGTTTTCGTTTTTGTTTTCGTGTTTGTTTTCGTTTTTGTTTTCGTTTTTGTTTTCGTTTTTGTTTTTGTTTTCGTTTTTGTTTTCGTTTTTGTTTTTGTTTTCCTTTTCGTTTTTGTTTGTGTTTTTGTTTTTGTCCTTGTTTCTGTCCTTGTCTTTGTCTTAATTGGTTTTTGTTTGTACGAGACTAAGTCCAGCGGCATAATGCTCTTCGATCGCACACGACCAAGTCCAGCGGCGTGTCGCTCCTAGGGCTGTTGCGAATACTTAAAAGTCCCTACGGTCAAAATCATTGGGTTGCGACTCACCTTTACGAGTTGCTCGCTCGCTGCGCTCGCTCGGAATGTTATAGCCTTACCTAAAACCAATCCACCTTGCGTTCGTTTTTCGAAAAGACCGCGATTTTCCGATAATTTACAGACGCGCGGGATCGGTTTTGAGGTTAGGCTAGTTTTATAAGAGCGAGCGAAGCGAGCGGGAAGCTACATCAATTCCCGCGCTATAGTTATATATCAAATGTTCTTTACTAACAATTCTCACCGATCGAAAGAAAGTTTCTGATTTGATAGAAGAATAACAGATATGTTTCGCTAGGTACGCGATTCGTGCTGATCGATGTATCTCGATGATGTTTTTGTTTTCGTTTTTGTTTTCGTTTTTGTTTTCGTTTTTGTTTTCATTTTGTTTTCGTTTTTGTTTTCGTTTTTGTTTTCGTTTTTGTTTTCGTTTTTGTTTTCGTTTTTGTTTTCGTTTTTGTTTTCGTGTTTGTTTTCGTTTTTGTTTTCGTTTTTGTTTTCGTTTTTGTTTTCGTTTTTGTTTTCGTTTTTGTTTTCGTTTTTGTTTTCGTTTTTGTTTTCGTTTTTGTTTTCGTTTTTGTTTTCGTTTTTGTTTTCGTTTTTGTTTTCGTTTTTGTTTTCGTTTTTGTTTTCGTTTTTGTTTTCGTTTTTGTTTTCGTTTTTGTTTTCGTTTTTGTTTTCGTTTTTGTTTTCGTTTTTGTTTTCGTTTTTGTTTTCGTTTTTGTTTTCGTGTTTGTTTTCGTTTTTGTTTTCGTTTTTGTTTTCTTTTTTGTTTTCGTTTTTGTTTTCGTTTTTGTTTTCTTTTTTGTTTTCGTTTTTGTTTTCGTTTTTGTTTTCGTTTTTGTTTTCGTTTTTGTTTTCGTTTTTGTTTTCGTTTTTGTTTTCGTTTTTGTTTTCGTTTTTGTTTTCGTTTTTGTTTTCGTTTTTGTTTTTGTTTTCGTTTTTGTTTTCGTTTTTGTTTTCGTTTTTGTTTTCGTTTTTGTTTTCGTTTTTGTTTTCGTTTTTGTTTTTGTTTTCGTTTTTGTTTTCGTTTTTGTTTTCGTTTTTGTTTTCGTTTTTGTTTTCGTTTTTGTTTTCGTTTTTGTTTTCGTTTTTGTTTTTGTTTTCGTTTTTGTTTTCGTTTTTGTTTTCGTTTTTGTTTTTGTTTTCGTTTTTGTTTTCGTTTTTGCTTTCGTTTTTGTTTTCGTTTTTGTTTTCGTTTTTGTTTTTGTTTTCGTTCTTGTTTTCGTTTTTGTTTTCGTTTTTGTTTTCGTTTTTGTTTTCGTTTTTGTTTTCGTTTTTGTTTTCGTGTTTGTTTTCGTTTTTGTTTTCGTTTTTGTTTTCGTTTTTGTTTTCGTTTTTGTTTTCGTTTTTGTTTTCGTTTTTGTTTTTGTTTTCGTTTTTGTTTTCGTTTTTGTTTTTGTTTTCCTTTTCGTTTTTGTTTTCGTTTTTGTTTTCGTTTTTGTTTTCGTTTTTGTTTTCGTTTTTGTTTTCGTTTTTGATTTCGTGTTTGTTTTCGTTTTTGTTTTCGTTTTCGTTTTCGTTTTTGTTTTCTTTTTTGTTTTTGTTTTCGTTTTTGTTTTCGTTTTTGTTTTTGTTTTCCTTTTCGTTTTTGTTTTCGTTTTTGTTTTCGTTTTTGTTTTCGTTTTTGTTTTCGTTTTTGTTTTCGTGTTTGTTTTCGTTTTTGTTTTCGTTTTCGTTTTCGTTTTTGTTTTCTTTTTTGTTTTCGTTTTTGTTTTCGTTTTTGTTTTCGTTTTTGTTTTCGTTTTTGTTTTCGTTTTTGTTTTCGTGTTTGTTTTCGTTTTTGTTTTCGTTTTCGTTTTTGTTTTCGTTTTTGTTTTCGTTTTTGTTTTCGTTTTTGTTTTCGTTTTTGTTTTCGTTTTTGTTTTCGTTTTTGTTTTCGTTTTTGTTTTCGTTTTTGTTTTCGTTTTTGTTTTCGTTTTTGTTTTCGTTTTTGTTTTCGTTTTTGTTTTTGTTTTCGTTTTTGTTTTCGTTTTTGTTTTCGTTTTCCTTTTCGTTTTTGTTTGTGTTTTTGATTTTGTCCTTGTTTCTGTCCTTGTCTTTGTCTTAATTGGTTTTTGTTTGTACGAGACTAAGTCCAGCGGCATAATGCTCTTCGATCGCACACGACCAAGTCCAGCGGCGTGTCGCTCCTAGGGCTGTTGCGAATACTTAAAAGTCCCTACGGTCAAAATCATTGGGTTGCGACTCACCTTTACGAGTTGCCTGCTCGCTGCGCTCGCTCGGAATGTTATAGCCTTACCTAAAACCAATCCACCTTGCGTTCGTTTTTCGAAAAGACCGCGATTTTCCGATAATTTACAGACGCGCGGGATCGGTTTTGAGGTTAGGCTAGTTTTATAAGAGCGAGCGAAGCGAGCGAGAAGCTACATCAATTCCCGCGCTATAGTTATATATCAAATGTTCTTTACTAACAATTCTCACCGATCGAAAGAAAGTTTCTGATTTGATAGAAGAATAACAGATATGTTTCGCTAGGTACGCGATTCGTGCTGATCGATGTATCTCGATGATGTTTTTGTTTTCGTTTTTGTTTTCGTTTTTGTTTTCGTTTTTGTTTTCGTTTTTGTTTTCGTTTTTGTTTTCGTTTTTGTTTTCGTTTTTGTTTTCGTTTTTGTTTTTGTTTTTGTTTTCGTTTTTGTTTTCGATTTTGTTTTCGTTTTTGTTTTCGTTTTTGTTTTTGTTTTCGTTTTTGTTTTCGTTTTTGTTTTCGTTTTTGTTTTCGTTTGTTTTCGTTTTTGTTTTCGTTTTTGTTTTGGTTTTTGTTTTCCTTTTCGTTTTTGTTTTTGTTTTCCTTTTCGTTTTTGTTTTTGTTTTCGTTTTTGTTTTCGTTTTTGTTTTCGTTTTTGTTTTCGTTTTTGTTTTCGTTTTTGTTTTTGTTTTCGTTTTTGTTTTCGTTTTTGTTTTCGTTTTTGTTTTCGTTTTTGTTTTGGTTTTTGTTTTCGTTTTTGTTTTTGTTTTCGTTTTTGTTTTCGTTTTTGTTTTTGTTTTCCTTTTCGTTTTTGTTTGTGTTTTTGTTTTCGTTTTTGTTTTCGTTTTTGTTTTCGTTTTTGTTTTCGTTTTTGTTTTCGTTTTTGTTTTCGTTTTTGTTTTCGTTTTTGTTTTCGTGTTTGTTTTCGTTTTTGTTTTCGTTTTTGTTTTCGTTTTTGTTTTTGTTTTCGTTTTTGTTTTCGTTTTTGTTTTTGTTTTCCTTTTCGTTTTTGTTTGTGTTTTTGTTTTTGTCCTTGTTTCTGTCCTTGTCTTTGTCTTAATTGGTTTTTGTTTGTACGAGACTAAGTCCAGCGGCATAATGCTCTTCGATCGCACACGACCAAGTCCAGCGGCGTGTCGCTCCTAGGGCTGTTGCGAATACTTAAAAGTCCCTACGGTCAAAATCATTGGGTTGCGACTCACCTTTACGAGTTGCTCGCTCGCTGCGCTCGCTCGGAATGTTATAGCCTTACCTAAAACCAATCCACCTTGCGTTCGTTTTTCGAAAAGACCGCGATTTTCCGATAATTTATAGACGCGCGGGATCGGTTTTGAGGTTAGGCTAGTTTTATAAGAGCGAGCGAAGCGAGCGAGAAGCTACATCAATTCCCGCGCTATAGTTATATATCAAATGTTCTTTACTAACAATTCTCACCGATCGAAAGAAAGTTTCTGATTTGATAGAAGAATAACAGATATGTTTCGCTAGGTACGCGATTCGTGCTGATCGATGTATCTCGATGATGTTTTTGTTTTCGTTTTTGTTTTCGTTTTTGTTTTCGTTTTTGTTTTCGTTTTTCTTTTCGTGTTTGTTTTCGTTTTTGTTTTCGTTTTTGTTTTCTTTTTTGTTTTCGTTTTTGTTTTCGTTTTTGTTTTCGTTTTTGTTTTCGTTTTTGTTTTCGTTTTTGTTTTCGTTTTTGTTTTCGTTTTTGTTCTCGTTTTTGTTTTTGTTTTCGTTTTTGTTTTCGTTTTTGTTTTCGTTTTTGTTTTCGTTTTTGTTTTCGTTTTTGTTTTTGTTTTCGTTTTTGTTTTCGTTTTTGTTTTTGTTTTCCTTTTCGTTTTTGTTTGTGTTTTTGTTTTCGTTTTTGTTTTCGTTTTTGTTTTCGTTTTTGTTTTCGTTTTTGTTTTCGTTTTTGTTTTCGTTTTTGTTTTCGTGTTTGTTTTCGTTTTTGTTTTCGTTTTTGTTTTCGTTTTTGTTTTTGTTTTCGTTTTTGTTTTCGTTTTTGTTTTCGTTTTTGTTTTCGTGTTTGTTTTCGTTTTTGTTTTCGTTTTTGTTTTCGTTTTTGTTTTCGTTTTTCTTTTCGTGTTTGTTTTCGTTTTTGTTTTCGTTTTTGTTTTCGTTTTTGTTTTTGTTTTCGTTTTTGTTTTCGTTTTTGTTTTCGTTTTTGTTTTCGTTTTTGTTTTCGTTTTTGTTTTCGTTTTTGTTTTTGTTTTCGTTTTTGTTTTCGTTTTTGTTTTCGTTTTTGTTTTCGTTTGTTTTCGTTTTTGTTTTCGTTTTTGTTTTGGTTTTCGTTTTTGTTTTCGTTTTTGTTTTTGTTTTCCTTTTCGTTTTTGTTTGTGTTTTTGTTTTAGTTTTTGTTTTCGTTTTTGTTTTCCTTTTTTGTTTTCGTTTTTGTTTTCGTTTTTGTTTTCGTTTTTGTTTTCGTGTTTGTTTTCGTTTTTGTTTTCGTTTTTGTTTTTGTTTTCGTTTTTGTTTTCGTTTTTGTTTTTGTTTTCCTTTTCGTTTTTGTTTGTGTTATTGTTTTTGTCCTTGTTTCTGTCCTTGTCTTTGTCTTAATTGGTTTTTGTTTGTACGAGACTAAGTCCAGCGGCATAATGCTCTTCGATCGCACACGACCAAGTCCAGCGGCGTGTCGCTCCTAGGGCTGTTGCGAATACTTAAAAGTCCCTACGGTCAAAATCATTGGGTTGCGACTCACCTTTACGAGTTGCTCGCTCGCTGCGCTCGCTCGGAATGTTATAGCCTTACCTAAAACCAATCCACCTTGCGTTCGTTTTTCGAAAAGACCGCGATTTTCCGATAATTTACAGACGCGCGGGATCGGTTTTGAGGTTAGGCTAGTTTTATAAGAGCGACCGAAGCGAGCGAGAAGCTACATCAATTCCCGCGCTATAGTTATATATCAAATGTTCTTTACTAACAATTCTCACCGATCGAAAGAAAGTTTCTGATTTGATAGAAGAATAACAGATATGTTTCGCTAGGTACGCGATTCGTGCTGATCGATGTATCTCGATGATGTTTTTGTTTTCGTTTTTGTTTTCGTTTTTGTTTTCGTTTTTGTTTTCGTTTTTCTTTTCGTGTTTGTTTTCGTTTTTGCTTTCGTTTTTGTTTTCGTTTTTGTTTCCGTTTTTGTTTTTGTTTTCGTTTTTGTTTTCGTTTTTGTTTTCGTTTTTGTTTTCGTTTTTGTTTTCGTTTTTGTTTTCGTTTTTGTTTTCGTTTTTGTTTTCGTTTGTTTTCGTTTTTGTTTTCGTTTTTGTTTTGGTTTTTGTTATTCCTTTTCGTTTTTGTTTTTGTTTTCCTTTTCGTTTTTGTTTTTGTTTTCGTTTTTGTTTTCGTTTTTGTTTTCGTTTTTGTTTTCGTTTTTGTTTTTGTTTTCGTTTTTGTTTTCGTTTTTGTTTTCGTTTTTGTTTTCGTTTTTGTTTTGGTTTTTGTTTTCGTTTTTGTTTTTGTTTTCGTTTTTGTTTTCGTTTTTGTTTTTGTTTTCCTTTTCGTTTTTGTTTGTGTTTTTGTTTTCGTTTTTGTTTTCGTTTTTGTTTTCGTTTTTGTTTTCGTTTTTGTTTTCGTTTTTGTTTTCGTTTTTGTTTTCGTTTTTGTTTTCGTGTTTGTTTTCGTTTTTGTTTTCGTTTTTGTTTTCGTTTTTGTTTTTGTTTTCGTTTTTGTTTTCGTTTTTGTTTTTGTTTTCCTTTTCGTTTTTGTTTGTGTTTTTGTTTTTGTCCTTGTTTCTGTCCTTGTCTTTGTCTTAATTGGTTTTTGTTTGTACGAGACTAAGTCCAGCGGCATAATGCTCTTCGATCGCACACGACCAAGTCCAGCGGCGTGTCGCTCCTAGGGCTGTTGCGAATACTTAAAAGTCCCTACGGTCAAAATCATTGGGTTGCGACTCACCTTTACGAGTTGCTCGCTCGCTGCGCTCGCTCGGAATGTTATAGCCTTACCTAAAACCAATCCACCTTGCGTTCGTTTTTCGAAAAGACCGCGATTTTCCGATAATTTATAGACGCGCGGGATCGGTTTTGAGGTTAGGCTAGTTTTATAAGAGCGAGCGAAGCGAGCGAGAAGCTACATCAATTCCCGCGCTATAGTTATATATCAAATGTTCTTTACTAACAATTCTCACCGATCGAAAGAAAGTTTCAGATTTGATAGAAGAATAACAGATATGTTTCGCTAGGTACGCGATTCGTGCTGATCGATGTATCTCGATGATGTTGTTGTTTTCGTTTTTGTTTTCGTTTTTGTTTTCGTTTTTGTTTTCGTTTTTGATTTCGTTTTTGTTTTCGTTTTTGTTTTCGTTTTTGTTTTCGTTTTTGTTTTCGTTTTTGTTTTCGTTTTTGTTTTCGTTTTTGTTTTCGTGTTTGTTTTCGTTTTTGTTTTTGTTTTTGTTTTCGTTTTTGTTTTCGTTTTTGTTTTCGTTTTTGTTTTCGTTTTTGTTTTCGTTTTTGTTTTCGTTTTTGTTTTCATTTTTGTTTTCGTTTTTGTTTTCGTTTTTGTTTTCGTTTTTGTTTTTGTTTTCGTTTTTGTTTTCGTTTTTGTTTTCGTTTTTGTTTTCGTTTTTGTTTTCGTTTTTGTTTTCGTTTTTGTTTTCGTTTTTGTTTTTGTTTTCGTTTTTGTTTTTGTTTTTGTCCTTGTTTCTGTCCTTGTCTTTGTCTTAATTGGTTTTTGTTTGTACGAGACTAAGTCCAGCGGCATAATGCTCTTCGATCGCACACGACCAAGTCCAGCGGCGTGTCGCTCCTAGGGCTGTTGCGAATACTTAAAAGTCCCTACGGTCAAAATCATTGGGTTGCGACTCACCTTTACGAGTTGCTCGCTCGCTGCGCTCGCTCGGAATGTTATAGCCTTACCTAAAACCAATCCACCTTGCGTTCGTTTTTCGAAAAGACCGCGATTTTCCGATAATTTATAGACGCGCGGGATCGGTTTTGAGGTTAGGCTAGTTTTATAAGAGCGAGCGAAGCGAGCGAGAAGCTACATCAATTCCCGCGCTATAGTTATATATCAAATGTTCTTTACTAACAATTCTCACCGATCGAAAGAAAGTTTCTGATTTGATAGAAGAATAACAGATATGTTTCGCTAGGTACGCGATTCGTGCTGATCGATGTATCTCGATGATGTTTTTGTTTTCGTTTTTGTTTTCGTTTTTGTTTTCGTTTTTGTTTTCGTTTTTCTTTTCGTGTTTGTTTTCGTTTTTGTTTTCGTTTTTGTTTTCTTTTTTGTTTTCGTTTTTGTTTTCGTTTTTGTTTTCGTTTTTGTTTTCGTTTTTGTTTTCGTTTTTGTTTTCGTTTTTGTTTTTGTTTTCGTTTTTGTTTTCGTTTTTGTTTTTGTTTTCCTTTTCGTTTTTGTTTTCGTTTTTGTTTTCGTTTTTGTTTTCGTTTTTGTTTTCGTTTTTGTTTTCGTTTTTGTTTTCGTTTTTGTTTTCGTTTTTGTTTTCGTTTTTGTTTTTGTTTTCGTTTTTGTTTTCGTTTTTGTTTTTGTTTTCCTTTTCGTTTTTGTTTGTGTTTTTGTTTTCGTTTTTGTTTTCGTTTTTGTTTTCGTTTTTGTTTTCGTTTTTGTTTTCGTTTTTGTTTTTGTTTTCGTTTTTGTTTTCGTTTTTGTTTTCGTTTTTGTTTTCGTTTTTGTTTTCGTTTTCGTTTTTGTTTTCGTTTTTGTTTTCGTTTTTGTTTTCGTTTTTGTTTTTGTTTTCCTTTTCGTTTTTGTTTGTGTTTTCGTTTTTGTTTTTGTTTTCGTTTTTGTTTTCGTTTTTGTTTTTGTTTTCCTTTTCGTTTTTGTTTTCGTTTTTGTTTGTGTTTTTGTTTTCGTTTTTGTTTTCGTTTTTGTTTTCGTTTTTGTTTTCGTTTTTGTTTTCGTTTTTGTTTTCGTTTTTGTTTTCGTTTTTGTTTTCGTGTTTGTTTTCGTTTTTGTTTTCGTTTTTGTTTTCGTTTTTGTTTTTGTTTTCGTTTTTGTTTTCGTTTTTGTTTTTGTTTTCGTTTTTGTTTTCGTTTTTGTTTTCGTTTTTGTTTTCGTTTTTGTTTTCGTTTTCGTTTTTGTTTTCGTTTTTGTTTTCGTTTTTGTTTTCGTTTTTGTTTTTGATTTCCTTTTCGTTTTTGTTTGTGTTTTTGTTTTCGTTTTTGTTTTCGTTTTTGTTTTCGTTTTTGTTTTCGTTTTTGTTTTCGTTTTTGTTTTCGTTTTTGTTTTCGTTTTTGTTTTCGTGTTTGTTTTCGTTTTTGTTTTCGTTTTTGTTTTTGTTTTCGTTTTTGTTTTTGTTTTTGTTTTCGTGTTTGTTTTCGTTTTTGTTTTCGTTTTTGTTTTCGTTTTTGTTTTTGTTTTCGTTTTTGTTTTTGTTTTTGTCCTTGTTTCTGTCCTTGTCTTTGTCTTAATTGGTTTTTGTTTGTACGAGACTAAGTCCAGCGGCATAATGCTCTTCGATCGCACACGACCAAGTCCAGCGGCGTGTCGCTCCTAGGGCTGTTGCGAATACTTAAAAGTCCCTACGGTCAAAATCATTGGGTTGCGACTCACCTTTACGAGTTGCTCGCTCGCTGCGCTCGCTCGGAATGTTATAGCCTTACCTAAAACCAATCCACCTTGCGTTCGTTTTTCGAAAAGACCGCGATTTTCCGATAATTTACAGACGCGCGGGATCGGTTTTGAAGTTAGGCTAGTTTTATAAGAGCGAGCGAAGCGAGCGAGAAGCTACATCAATTCCCGCGCTATAGTTATATATCAAATGTTCTTTACTAACAATTCTCACCGATCGAAAGAAAGTTTCTGATTTGATAGAAGAATAACAGATATGTTTCGCTAGGTACGCGATTCGTGCTGATCGATGTATCTCGATGATGTTTTTGTTTTCGTTTTTGTTTTCGTTTTTGTTTTCGTTTTTGTTTTCGTTTTTGTTTTCGTTTTTGTTTTCGTTTTTGTTTTCGTTTTTGTTTTCGTTTTTGTTTTCGTTTTTGTTTTCGTTTTTGTTTTCGTTTTTGTTTTCGTGTTTGTTTTCGTTTTTGTTTTCGTTTTCGTTTTCGTTTTTGTTTTCTTTTATGTTTTCTTTTTTGTTTTCGTTTTTGTTTTCGTTTTTGTTTTCGTTTTTGTTTTCGTTTTTGTTTTCGTTTTTGTTTTCGTTTTTGTTTTCGTTTTTGTTTTCGTTTTTGTTTTCGTTTTTGTTTTCGTTTTTGTTTTCGTTTTTGTTTTCGTTTTTGTTTTCGTTTTTGTTTTCGTTTTTGTTTTCGTTTTTGTTTTCGTTTTTGTTTTCGTTTTTGTTTTCGTTTTTGTTTTCGTGTTTGTTTTCGTTTTTGTTTTCGTTTTTGTTTTCGTTTTTGTTTTTGTTTTCGTTTTTGTTTTTGTTTTTGTCCTTGTTTCTGTCCTTGTCTTTGTCTTAATTGGTTTTTGTTTGTACGAGACTAAGACCAGCGGCATAATGCTCTTCGATCGCACACGACCAAGTCCAGCGGCGTGTCGCTCCTAGGGCTGTTGCGAATACTTAAAAGTCCCTACGGTCAAAATCATTGGGTTGCGACTCACCTTTACGAGTTGCTCGCTCGCTGCGCTCGCTCGGAATGTTATAGCCTTACCTAAAACCAATCCACCTTGCGTTCGTTTTTCGAAAAGACCGCGATTTTCCGATAATTTACAGACGCGCGGGATCGGTTTTGAGGTTAGGCTAGTTTTATAAGAGCGAGCGAAGCGAGCGAGAAGCTACATCAATTCCCGCGCTATAGTTATATATCAAATGTTCTTTACTAACAATTCTCACCGATCGAAAGAAAGTTTCTGATTTGATAGAAGAATAACAGATATGTTTCGCTAGGTACGCGATTCGTGCTGATCGATGTATCTCGATGATGTTTTTGTTTTCGTTTTTGTTTTCGTTTTTGTTTTCGTTTTTGTTTTCGTTTTTCTTTTCGTGTTTGTTTTCGTTTTTGCTTTCGTTTTTGTTTTCGTTTTTGTTTCCGTTTTTGTTTTTGTTTTCGTTTTTGTTTTCGTTTTTGTTTTCGTTTTTGTTTTCGTTTTTGTTTTCGTTTTTGTTTTCGTTTTTGTTTTCGTTTTTGTTTTCGTTTTTGTTTTTGTTTTCGTTTTTGTTTTCGTTTTTGTTTTCGTTTTTGTTTTCGTTTTTGTTTTCGTTTTTGTTTTCGTTTTTGTTTTTGTTTTCGTTTTTGTTTTCGTTTTTGTTTTTGTTTTCCTTTTCGTTTTTGTTTTCGTTTTTGTTTTCGTTTTTGTTTTCGTTTTTGTTTTCGTTTTTGTTTTCGTTTTTGTTTTCGTTTTTGTTTTCGTTTTTGTTTTCGTTTTTGTTTTTGTTTTCGTTTTTGTTTTCGTTTTTGTTTTTGTTTTCCTTTTCGTTTTTGTTTGTGTTTTTGTTTTCGTTTTTGTTTTCGTTTTTGTTTTCGTTTTTGTTTTCGTTTTTGTTTTCGTTTTTGTTTTTGTTTTCGTTTTTGTTTTCGTTTTTGTTTTCGTTTTTGTTTTCGTTTTTGTTTTCGTTTTCGTTTTTGTTTTCGTTTTTGTTTTCGTTTTTGTTTTCGTTTTTGTTTTTGTTTTCCTTTTCGTTTTTGTTTGTGTTTTCGTTTTTGTTTTTGTTTTCGTTTTTGTTTTCGTTTTTGTTTTTGTTTTCCTTTTCGTTTTTGTTTTCGTTTTTGTTTGTGTTTTTGTTTTCGTTTTTGTTTTCGTTTTTGTTTTCGTTTTTGTTTTCGTTTTTGTTTTCGTTTTTGTTTTCGTTTTTGTTTTCGTTTTTGTTTTCGTGTTTGTTTTCGTTTTTGTTTTCGTTTTTGTTTTCGTTTTTGTTTTTGTTTTCGTTTTTGTTTTCGTTTTTGTTTTTGTTTTCGTTTTTGTTTTCGTTTTTGTTTTCGTTTTTGTTTTCGTTTTTGTTTTCGTTTTCGTTTTTGTTTTCGTTTTTGTTTTCGTTTTTGTTTTCGTTTTTGTTTTTGTTTTCCTTTTCGTTTTTGTTTGTGTTTTTGTTTTCGTTTTTGTTTTCGTTTTTGTTTTCGTTTTTGTTTTCGTTTTTGTTTTCGTTTTTGTTTTCGTTTTTGTTTTCGTTTTTGTTTTCGTTTTTGTTTTTGTTTTTGTTTTCGTTTTTGTTTTTGTTTTCGTTTTTGTTTTTGTTTTTGTTTTCGTGTTTGTTTTCGTTTTTGTTTTCGTTTTTGTTTTCGTTTTTGTTTTTGTTTTCGTTTTTGTTTTTGTTTTTGTCCTTGTTTCTGTCCTTGTCTTTGTCTTAATTGGTTTTTGTTTGTACGAGACTAAGTCCAGCGGCATAATGCTCTTCGATCGCACACGACCAAGTCCAGCGGCGTGTCGCTCCTAGGGCTGTTGCGAATACTTAAAAGTCCCTACGGTCAAAATCATTGGGTTGCGACTCACCTTTACGAGTTGCTCGCTCGCTGCGCTCGCTCGGAATGTTATAGCCTTACCTAAAACCAATCCACCTTGCGTTCGTTTTTCGAAAAGACCGCGATTTTCCGATAATTTACAGACGCGCGGGATCGGTTTTGAAGTTAGGCTAGTTTTATAAGAGCGAGCGAAGCGAGCGAGAAGCTACATCAATTCCCGCGCTATAGTTATATATCAAATGTTCTTTACTAACAATTCTCACCGATCGAAAGAAAGTTTCTGATTTGATAGAAGAATAACAGATATGTTTCGCTAGGTACGCGATTCGTGCTGATCGATGTATCTCGATGATGTTTTTGTTTTCGTTTTTGTTTTCGTTTTTGTTTTCGTTTTTGTTTTCGTTTTTGTTTTCGTTTTTGTTTTCGTTTTTGTTTTCGTTTTTGTTTTCGTTTTTGTTTTCGTTTTTGTTTTCGTTTTTGTTTTCGTTTTTGTTTTCGTGTTTGTTTTCGTTTTTGTTTTCGTTTTCGTTTTCGTTTTTGTTTTCTTTTTTGTTTTCTTTTTTGTTTTCGTTTTTGTTTTCGTTTTTGTTTTCGTTTTTGTTTTCGTTTTTGTTTTCGTTTTTGTTTTCGTTTTTGTTTTCGTTTTTGTTTTCGTTTTTGTTTTCGTTTTTGTTTTCGTTTTTGTTTTCGTTTTTGTTTTCGTTTTTGTTTTCGTTTTTGTTTTCGTTTTTGTTTTCGTTTTTGTTTTCGTTTTTGTTTTCGTTTTTGTTTTCGTTTTTGTTTTCGTGTTTGTTTTCGTTTTTGTTTTCGTTTTTGTTTTCGTTTTTGTTTTTGTTTTCGTTTTTGTTTTTGTTTTTGTCCTTGTTTCTGTCCTTGTCTTTGTCTTAATTGGTTTTTGTTTGTACGAGACTAAGACCAGCGGCATAATGCTCTTCGATCGCACACGACCAAGTCCAGCGGCGTGTCGCTCCTAGGGCTGTTGCGAATACTTAAAAGTCCCTACGGTCAAAATCATTGGGTTGCGACTCACCTTTACGAGTTGCTCGCTCGCTGCGCTCGCTCGGAATGTTATAGCCTTACCTAAAACCAATCCACCTTGCGTTCGTTTTTCGAAAAGACCGCGATTTTCCGATAATTTACAGACGCGCGGGATCGGTTTTGAGGTTAGGCTAGTTTTATAAGAGCGACCGAAGCGAGCGAGAAGCTACATCAATTCCCGCGCTATAGTTATATATCAAATGTTCTTTACTAACAATTCTCACCGATCGAAAGAAAGTTTCTGATTTGATAGAAGAATAACAGATATGTTTCGCTAGGTACGCGATTCGTGCTGATCGATGTATCTCGATGATGTTTTTGTTTTCGTTTTTGTTTTCGTTTTTGTTTTCGTTTTTGTTTTCGTTTTTCTTTTCGTGTTTGTTTTCGTTTTTGCTTTCGTTTTTGTTTTCGTTTTTGTTTCCGTTTTTGTTTTTGTTTTCGTTTTTGTTTTCGTTTTTGTTTTCGTTTTTGTTTTCGTTTTTGTTTTCGTTTTTGTTTTCGTTTTTGTTTTTGTTTTCGTTTTTGTTTTCGTTTTTGTTTTCGTTTTTGTTTTCGTTTTTGTTTTCGTTTTTGTTTTCGTTTTTGTTTTTGTTTTCGTTTTTGTTTTCGTTTTTGTTTTTGTTTTCCTTTTCGTTTTTGTTTGTGTTTTTGTTTTCGTTTTTGTTTTCGTTTTTGTTTTCGTTTTTGTTTTCGTTTTTGTTTTCGTTTTTGTTTTCGTTTTTGTTTTCGTTTTTGTTTTCGTTTTTGTTTTCGTTTTTGTTTTCGTTTTTGTTTTCGTTTTTGTTTTTGTTTTCGTTTTTGTTTTCGTTTTTGTTTTTGTTTTCCTTTTCGTTTTTGTTTGTGTTTTTGTTTGTGTTTTTGTTTTCGTTTTTGTTTTCGTTTTTGTTTTCGTTTTTGTTTTCGTTTTTGTTTTCGTTTTTGTTTTCGTTTTTGTTTTCGTTTTTGTTTTCGTTTTTGTTTTCGTTTTTGTTTTCGTTTTTGTTTTCGTTTTTGTTTTCGTTTTTGTTTTCGTGTTTGTTTTCGTTTTTGTTTTCGTTTTTGTTTTCGTTTTTGTTTTTGTTTTCGTTTTTGTTTTTGTTTTTGTCCTTGTTTCTGTCCTTGTCTTTGTCTTAATTGGTTTTTGTTTGTACGAGACTAAGTCCAGCGGCATAATGCTCTTCGATCGCACACGACCAAGTCCAGCGGCGTGTCGCTCCTAGGGCTGTTGCGAATACTTAAAAGTCCCTACGGTCAAAATCATTGGGTTGCGACTCACCTTTACGAGTTGCTCGCTCGCTGCGCTCGCTCGGAATGTTATAGCCTTACCTAAAACCAATCCACCTTGCGTTCGTTTTTCGAAAAGACCGCGATTTTCCGATAATTTACAGACGCGCGGGATCGGTTTTGAGGTTAGGCTAGTTTTATAAGAGCGAGCGAAGCGAGCGAGAAGCTACATCAATTCCCGCGCTATAGTTATATATCAAATGTTCTTTACTAACAATTCTCACCGATCGAAAGAAAGTTTCTGATTTGATAGAAGAATAACAGATATGTTTCGCTAGGTACGCGATTCGTGCTGATCGATGTATCTCGATGATGTTTTTGTATTCGTTTTTGTTTTCGTTTTTGTTTTCGTTTTCGTTTTTGTTTTCGTTTTTGTTTTCGTTTTTGTTTTCGTTTTTGTTTTCGTTTTTGTTTTCGTTTTTGTTTTCGTTTTTGTTTTTGTTTTCGTTTTTGTTTTCGTTTTTGTTTTCGTTTTTGTTTTCGTTTTTGTTTTCGTTTTTGTTTTCGTTTTTGTTTTTGTTTTCGTTTTTGTTTTCGTTTTTGTTTTCGTTTTTGTTTTCGTTTTTGTTTTCGTTTTTGTTTTCGTTTTTGTTTTTGTTTTCGTTTTTGTTTTCGTTTTTGTTTTTGTTTTCCTTTTCGTTTTTGTTTGTGTTTTTGTTTTCGTTTTTGTTTTCGTTTTTGTTTTCGTTTTTGTTTTCGTTTTTGTTTTCGTTTTTGTTTTCGTTTTTGTTTTCGTTTTTGTTTTCGTTTTTGTTTTCGTTTTTGTTTTTGTTTTCGTTTTTGTTTTCGTTTTTGTTTTTGTTTTCCTTTTCGTTTTTGTTTGTGTTTTTGTTTGTGTTTTTGTTTTCGTTTTTGTTTTCGTTTTTCTTTTCGTGTTTGTTTTCGTTTTTGTTTTCGTTTTTGTTTTCGTTTTTGTTTTCGTTTTTGTTTTCGTTTTTGTTTTCGTTTTTGTTTTTGTTTTCGTTTTTGTTTTCGTGTTTGTTTTCGTTTTTGTTTTCGTTTTTGTTTTTGTTTTCGTTTTTGTTTTCGTTTTTGTTTTTGTTTTCCTTTTCGTTTTTGTTTGTGTTTTTGTTTTCGTTTTTGTTTTCGTTTTTGTTTTCGTTTTTGTTTTCGTTTTTGTTTTCGTTTTTGTTTTCGTGTTTGTTTTCGTTTTTGTTTTCGTTTTTGTTTTCGTTTTTGTTTTTGTTTTCGTTTTTGTTTTCGTTTTTGTTTTTGTTTTCCTTTTCGTTTTTGTTTGTGTTTTTGTTTTTGTCCTTGTTTCTGTCCTTGTCTTTGTCTTAATTGGTTTTTGTTTGTACGAGACTAAGTCCAGCGGCATAATGCTCTTCGATCGCACACGACCAAGTCCAGCGGCGTGTCGCTCCTAGGGCTGTTGCGAATACTTAAAAGTCCCTACGGTCAAAATCATTGGGTTGCGACTCACCTTTACGAGTTGCTCGCTCGCTGCGCTCGCTCGGAATGTTATAGCCTTACCTAAAACCAATCCACCTTGCGTTCGTTTTTCGAAAAGACCGCGATTTTCCGATAATTTACAGACGCGCGGGATCGGTTTTGAGGTTAGGCTAGTTTTATAAGAGCGAGCGAAGCGAGCGGGAAGCTACATCAATTCCCGCGCTATAGTTATATATCAAATGTTCTTTACTAACAATTCTCACCGATCGAAAGAAAGTTTCTGATTTGATAGAAGAATAACAGATATGTTTCGCTAGGTACGCGATTCGTGCTGATCGATGTATCTCGATGATGTTGTTGTTTTCGTTTTTGTTTTCGTTTTTGTTTTCGTTTTTGTTTTCGTTTTTGTTTTCGTTTTTGTTTTCTTTTTTGTTTTCGTTTTTGTTTTCGTTTTTGTTTTCGTTTTTGTTTTCGTTTTTGTTTTCGTGTTTGTTTTCGTTTTTGTTTTCGTCTTTGTTTTCTTTTTTGTTTTCGTTTTTGTTTTCGTTTTTGTTTTCGTTTTTGTTTTCGTTTTTGTTTTCGTTTTTGTTTTCGTTTTTCTT
This sequence comes from Bombus pascuorum, assembly GCF_905332965.1. Classification (NCBI taxonomy): domain Eukaryota; kingdom Metazoa; phylum Arthropoda; class Insecta; order Hymenoptera; family Apidae; genus Bombus; species Bombus pascuorum. The sequence goes on along the minus strand of NW_026869732.1, from coordinate 360,610 downwards.
TTCGTGTTTGTTTTCGTTTTTGTTTTCGTTTTTGTTTTCGTTTTTGTTTTCGTTTTTGTTTTCGTTTTTGATTTCGTTTTTGTTTTCGTTTTTGTTTTCGTTTTTGTTTTCGTTTTTGTTTTTGTTTTCGTTTTTGTTTTCGTTTTTGTTTTCGTTTTTGTTTTCGTTTTTGTTTTCGTTTTTGTTTTTGTTTTTGTTTTCGTTTTTGTTTTTGTTTTCCTTTTCGTTTTTGTTTGTGTTTTTGTTTTCGTTTTTGTTTTCGTTTTTGTTTTCGTTTTTGTTTTCGTTTTTGTTTTCGTTTTTGTTTTCGTTTTTGTTTTCGTGTTTGTTTTCGTTTTTGTTTTCGTTTTTGTTTTCGTTTTTGTTTTCGTTTTTGTTTTCGTTTTTGTTTTCGTTTTTGTTTTCGTTTTTGTTTTCGTTTTTGTTTTTGTTTTCGTTTTTGTTTTCGTTTTTGTTTTCGTTTTTGTTTTCGTTTTTGTTTTCGTTTTTGTTTTCGTTTTTGTTTTTGTTTTCGTTTTTGTTTTCGTTTTTGTTTTTGTTTTCCTTTTCGTTTTTGTTTGTGTTTTTGTTTTCGTTTTTGTTTTCGTTTTTGTTTTCGTTTTTGTTTTTGTTTTTGTTTTCGTTTTTGTTTTCGTTTTTGTTTTCGTTTTTGTTTTCGTTTTTGTTTTCGTTTTTGTTTTCGTTTTTGTTTTTGTTTTCCTTTTCGTTTTTGTTTGTGTTTTTGTTTTCGTTTTTGTTTTCGTTTTTGTTTTCGTTTTTGTTTTCGTTTTTGTTTTCGTTTTTGTTTTCGTTTTTGTTTTCGTTTTTGATTTCGTTTTTGTTTTCGTTTTTGTTTTCGTTTTTGTTTTCGTTTTTGTTTTTGTTTTCGTTTTTGTTTTCGTTTTTGTTTTCGTTTTTGTTTTCGTTTTTGTTTTCGTTTTTGTTTTTGTTTTCGTTTTTGTTTTTGTTTTCCTTTTCGTTTTTGTTTGTGTTTTTGTTTTCGTTTTTGTTTTCGTTTTTGTTTTCGTTTTTGTTTTCGTTTTTGTTTTCGTTTTTGTTTTCGTTTTTGTTTTCGTTTTTGTTTTCGTGTTTGTTTTCGTTTTTGTTTTCGTTTTTGTTTTCGTTTTTGTTTTCGTTTTTGTTTTCGTTTTTGTTTTCGTTTTTGTTTTCGTTTTTGTTTTCGTTTTTGTTTTCGTTTTTGTTTTTGTTTTCGTTTTTGTTTTCGTTTTTGTTTTCGTTTTTGTTTTCGTTTTTGTTTTCGTTTTTGTTTTCGTTTTTGTTTTTGTTTTCGTTTTTGTTTTCGTTTTTGTTTTCGTTTTTGTTTTCGTTTTTGTTTTCGTTTTTGTTTTCGTTTTTGTTTTCGTGTTTGTTTTCGTTTTTGTTTTCGTTTTTGTTTTCGTTTTTGTTTTTGTTTTCGTTTTTGTTTTCGTTTTTGTTTTTGTTTTCCTTTTCGTTTTTGTTTGTGTTTTTGTTTTTGTCCTTGTTTCTGTCCTTGTCTTTGTCTTAATTGGTTTTTGTTTGTACGAGACTAAGTCCAGCGGCATAATGCTCTTCGATCGCACACGACCAAGTCCAGCGGCGTGTCGCTCCTAGGGCTGTTGCGAATACTTAAAAGTCCCTACGGTCAAAATCATTGGGTTGCGACTCACCTTTACGAGTTGCTCGCTCGCTGCGCTCGCTCGGAATGTTATAGCCTTACCTAAAACCAATCCACCTTGCGTTCGTTTTTCGAAAAGACCGCGATTTTCCGATAATTTACAGACGCGCGGGATCGGTTTTGAGGTTAGGCTAGTTTTATAAGAGCGAGCGAAGCGAGCGAGAAGCTACATCAATTCCCGCGCTATAGTTATATATCAAATGTTCTTTACTAACAATTCTCACCGATCGAAAGAAAGTTTCTGATTTGATAGATGAATAACAGATATGTTTCGCTAGGTACGCGATTCGTGCTGATCGATGTATCTCGATGATGTTTTTGTTTTCGTTTTTGTTTTCGTTTTTGTTTTCGTTTTTGTTTTCGTTTTTGTTTTCGTTTTTGTTTTCGTTTTTGTTTTCGTTTTTGTTTTCGTTTTTGTTTTCGTTTTTGTTTTCGTTTTTGTTTTCGTTTTTGTTTTCGTGTTTGTTTTCGTTTTTGTTTTCTTTTTTGTTTTCGTTTTTGTTTTCGTTTTCGTTTTCGTTTTCGTTTTCGTTTTCGTTTTTGTTTTCGTTTTTGTTTTCGTTTTTGTTTTCGTTTTTGTTTTCGTTTTTGTTTTCGTTTTTGTTTTCGTTTTTGTTTTCGTTTTTGTTTTCGTTTTTGTTTTCGTTTTTGTTTTCGTTTTTGATTTCGTTTTTGTTTTCGTTTTTGTTTTCGTTTTTGTTTTCGTTTTTGTTTTCGTTTTTGTTTTCGTTTTTGTTTTCGTTTTTGTTTTCGTGTTTGTTTTCGTTTTTGTTTTCGTTTTTGTTTTCTTTTTTGTTTTCGTTTTTGTTTTCGTTTTTGTTTTCTTTTTTGTTTTCGTTTTTGTTTTCGTTTTTGTTTTCGTTTTTGTTTTCGTTTTTGTTTTCGTTTTTGTTTTCGTTTTTGTTTTCGTTTTTGTTTTCGTTTTTGTTTTCGATTTTGTTTTCGTTTTTGTTTTTGTTTTTGTTTTTGTTTTCGTTTTTGTTTTCGTTTTTGTTTTCGTTTTTGTTTTCGTTTTTGTTTTCGTTTTTGTTTTCGTTTTTGTTTTTGTTTTCGTTTTTGTTTTCGTTTTTGTTTTCGTTTTTGTTTTCGTTTTTGTTTTCGTTTTTGTTTTCGTTTTCGTTTTTGTTTTCGTTTTTGTTTTCGTTTTTGTTTTCGTTTTTGTTTTTGTTTTCGTTTTTGTTTTCGTTTTTGCTTTCGTTTTTGTTTTCGTTTTTGTTTTCGTTTTTGTTTTTGTTTTCGTTCTTGTTTTCGTTTTTGTTTTCGTTTTTGTTTTCGTTTTTGTTTTCGTTTTTGTTTTCGTTTTTGTTTTCGTTTTTGTTTTCGTGTTTGTTTTCGTTTTTGTTTTCGTTTTCGTTTTCGTTTTTGTTTTCTTTTTTGTTTTCGTTTTTGTTTTCGTTTTTGTTTTCGTGTTTGTTTTCGTTTTTGTTTTCGTTTTTGTTTTCGTTTTTGTTTTTGTTTTCGTTTTTGTTTTTGTTTTTGTCCTTGTTTCTGTCCTTGTCTTTGTCTTAATTGGTTTTTGTTTGTACGAGACTAAGTCCAGCGGCATAATGCTCTTCGATCGCACACGACCAAGTCCAGCGGCGTGTCGCTCCTAGGGCTGTTGCGAATACTTAAAAGTCCCTACGGTCAAAATCATTGGGTTGCGACTCACCTTTACGAGTTGCTCGCTCGCTGCGCTCGCTCGGAATGTTATAGCCTTACCTAAAACCAATCCACCTTGCGTTCGTTTTTCGAAAAGACCGCGATTTTCCGATAATTTACAGACGCGCGGGATCGGTTTTGAGGTTAGGCTAGTTTTATAAGAGCGAGCGAAGCGAGCGAGAAGCTACATCAATTCCCGCGCTATAGTTATATATCAAATGTTCTTTACAAACAATTCTCACCGATCGAAAGAAAGTTTCTGATTTGATAGAAGAATAACAGATATGTTTCGCTAGGTACGCGATTCGTGCTGATCGATGTATCTCGATGATGTTGTTGTTTTCGTTTTTGTTTTCGTTTTTGTTTTCGTTTTTGTTTTCGTTTTTCTTTTCGTGTTTGTTTTCGTTTTTGTTTTCGTTTTTGTTTTCTTTTTTGTTTTCGTTTTTGTTTTCGTTTTTGTTTTCGTTTTTGTTTTCGTTTTTGTTTTCGTTTTTGTTTTCGTTTTTGTTTTCGTTTTTGTTTTCGTTTTTGTTTTCGTTTTTGTTTTTGTTTTCGTTTTTGTTTTTGTTTTCGTTTTTGTTTTCGTTTTTGTTTTCGTTTTTGTTTTCGTTTTTGTTTTCGTGTTTGTTTTCGTTTTTGTTTTCGTTTTTGTTTTCTTTTTTGTTTTCGTTTTTGTTTTCGTTTTTGTTTTCTTTTTTGTTTTCGTTTTTGTTTTCGTTTTTGTTTTCGTTTTTGTTTTCGTTTTTGTTTTCGTTTTTGTTTTCGTTTTTGTTTTCGTTTTTGTTTTCGTTTTTGTTTTCGTTTTTGTTTTCGTTTTTGTTTTCGTTTTTGTTTTTGTTTTCGTTTTTGTTTTCGTGTTTGTTTTCGTTTTTGTTTTCGTTTTTGTTTTTGTTTTCGTTTTTGTTTTCGTTTTTGTTTTTGTTTTCCTTTTCGTTTTTGTTTGTTTTTGTTTTCGTTTTTGTTTTCGTTTTTGTTTTCGTTTTTGTTTTCGTTTTTGTTTTCGTTTTTGTTTTCGTTTTTGTTTTCGTTTTTGTTTTCGTTTTTGTTTTCGTTTTTGTTTTCGTTTTTGTTTTTGTTTTCGTTTTTGTTTTCGTTTTTGTTTTTGTTTTCCTTTTCGTTTTTGTTTGTGTTTTTGTTTTTGTCCTTGTTTCTGTCCTTGTCTTTGTCTTAATTGGTTTTTGTTTGTACGAGACTAAGTCCAGCGGCATAATGCTCTTCGATCGCACACGACCAAGTCCAGCGGCGTGTCGCTCCTAGGGCTGTTGCGAATACTTAAAAGTCCCTACGGTCAAAATCATTGGGTTGCGACTCACCTTTACGAGTTGCTCGCTCGCTGCGCTCGCTCGGAATGTTATAGCCTTACCTAAAACCAATCCACCTTGCGTTCGTTTTTCGAAAAGACCGCGATTTTCCGATAATTTACAGACGCGCGGGATCGGTTTTGAGGTTAGGCTAGTTTTATAAGAGCGAGCGAAGCGAGCGAGAAGCTACATCAATTCCCGCGCTATAGTTATATATCAAATGTTCTTTACTAACAATTCTCACCGATCGAAAGAAAGTTTCTGATTTGATAGATGAATAACAGATATGTTTCGCTAGGTACGCGATTCGTGCTGATCGATGTATCTCGATGATGTTTTTGTTTTCGTTTTTGTTTTCGTTTTTGTTTTCGTTTTTGTTTTCGTTTTTGTTTTCGTTTTTGTTTTCGTTTTTGTTTTCGTTTTTGTTTTCGTTTTTGTTTTCGTTTTTGTTTTCGATTTTGTTTTCGTTTTTGTTTTTGTTTTTGTTTTTGTTTTCGTTTTTGTTTTCGTTTTTGTTTTCGTTTTTGTTTTCGTTTTTGTTTTCGTTTTTGTTTTCGTTTTCGTTTTTGTTTTCGTTTTTGTTTTCGTTTTTGTTTTCGTTTTTGTTTTCGTTTTTGTTTTCGTTTTCGTTTTTGTTTTCGTTTTTGTTTTCGTTTTTGTTTTCGTTTTTGTTTTTGTTTTCGTTTTTGTTTTCGTTTTTGCTTTCGTTTTTGTTTTCGTTTTTGTTTTCGTTTTTGTTTTTGTTTTCGTTCTTGTTTTCGTTTTTGTTTTCGTTTTTGTTTTCGTTTTTGTTTTCGTTTTTGTTTTCGTTTTTGTTTTCGTTTTTGTTTTCGTGTTTGTTTTCGTTTTTGTTTTCGTTTTCGTTTTCGTTTTTGTTTTCTTTTTTGTTTTCGTTTTTGTTTTCGTTTTTGTTTTCGTGTTTGTTTTCGTTTTTGTTTTCGTTTTTGTTTTCGTTTTTGTTTTTGTTTTCGTTTTTGTTTTTGTTTTTGTCCTTGTTTCTGTCCTTGTCTTTGTCTTAATTGGTTTTTGTTTGTACGAGACTAAGTCCAGCGGCATAATGCTCTTCGATCGCACACGACCAAGTCCAGCGGCGTGTCGCTCCTAGGGCTGTTGCGAATACTTAAAAGTCCCTACGGTCAAAATCATTGGGTTGCGACTCACCTTTACGAGTTGCTCGCTCGCTGCGCTCGCTCGGAATGTTATAGCCTTACCTAAAACCAATCCACCTTGCGTTCGTTTTTCGAAAAGACCGCGATTTTCCGATAATTTACAGACGCGCGGGATCGGTTTTGAGGTTAGGCTAGTTTTATAAGAGCGAGCGAAGCGAGCGAGAAGCTACATCAATTCCCGCGCTATAGTTATATATCAAATGTTCTTTACAAACAATTCTCACCGATCGAAAGAAAGTTTCTGATTTGATAGAAGAATAACAGATATGTTTCGCTAGGTACGCGATTCGTGCTGATCGATGTATCTCGATGATGTTGTTGTTTTCGTTTTTGTTTTCGTTTTTGTTTTCGTTTTTGTTTTCGTTTTTCTTTTCGTGTTTGTTTTCGTTTTTGTTTTCGTTTTTGTTTTCTTTTTTGTTTTCGTTTTTGTTTTCGTTTTTGTTTTCGTTTTTGTTTTCGTTTTTGTTTTCGTTTTTGTTTTCGTTTTTGTTTTCGTTTTTGTTTTCGTTTTTGTTTTCGTTTTTGTTTTTGTTTTCGTTTTTGTTTTTGTTTTCGTTTTTGTTTTCGTTTTTGTTTTCGTTTTTGTTTTCGTTTTTGTTTTCGTGTTTGTTTTCGTTTTTGTTTTCGTTTTTGTTTTCTTTTTTGTTTTCGTTTTTGTTTTCGTTTTTGTTTTCTTTTTTGTTTTCGTTTTTGTTTTCGTTTTTGTTTTCGTTTTTGTTTTCGTTTTTGTTTTCGTTTTTGTTTTCGTTTTTGTTTTCGTTTTTGTTTTCGTTTTTGTTTTCGTTTTTGTTTTCGTTTTTGTTTTCGTTTTTGTTTTTGTTTTCGTTTTTGTTTTCGTGTTTGTTTTCGTTTTTGTTTTCGTTTTTGTTTTTGTTTTCGTTTTTGTTTTCGTTTTTGTTTTTGTTTTCCTTTTCGTTTTTGTTTGTTTTTGTTTTCGTTTTTGTTTTCGTTTTTGTTTTCGTTTTTGTTTTCGTTTTTGTTTTCGTTTTTGTTTTCGTTTTTGTTTTCGTGTTTGTTTTCGTTTTTGTTTTCGTTTTTGTTTTCGTTTTTGTTTTTGTTTTCGTTTTTGTTTTCGTTTTTGTTTTTGTTTTCCTTTTCGTTTTTGTTTGTGTTTTTGTTTTTGTCCTTGTTTCTGTCCTTGTCTTTGTCTTAATTGGTTTTTGTTTGTACGAGACTAAGTCCAGCGGCATAATGCTCTTCGATCGCACACGACCAAGTCCAGCGGCGTGTCGCTCCTAGGGCTGTTGCGAATACTTAAAAGTCCCTACGGTCAAAATCATTGGGTTGCGACTCACCTTTACGAGTTGCTCGCTCGCTGCGCTCGCTCGGAATGTTATAGCCTTACCTAAAACCAATCCACCTTGCGTTCGTTTTTCGAAAAGACCGCGATTTTCCGATAATTTACAGACGCGCGGGATCGGTTTTGAGGTTAGGCTAGTTTTATAAGAGCGAGCGAAGCGAGCGAGAAGCTACATCAATTCCCGCGCTATAGTTATATATCAAATGTTCTTTACTAACAATTCTCACCGATCGAAAGAAAGTTTCTGATTTGATAGATGAATAACAGATATGTTTCGCTAGGTACGCGATTCGTGCTGATCGATGTATCTCGATGATGTTTTTGTTTTCGTTTTTGTTTTCGTTTTTGTTTTCGTTTTTGTTTTCGTTTTTGTTTTCGTTTTTGTTTTCGTTTTTGTTTTCGTTTTTGTTTTCGTTTTTGTTTTCGTTTTTGTTTTCGTTTTTGTTTTCGTTTTTGTTTTCGTGTTTGTTTTCGTTTTTGTTTTCTTTTTTGTTTTCGTTTTTGTTTTCGTTTTCGTTTTCGTTTTCGTTTTCGTTTTTGTTTTCGTTTTTGTTTTCGTTTTTGTTTTCGTTTTTGTTTTCGTTTTTGTTTTCGTTTTTGTTTTCGTTTTTGTTTTCGTTTTTGTTTTCGTTTTTGTTTTCGTTTTTGTTTTCGTTTTTGATTTCGTTTTTGTTTTCGTTTTTGTTTTCGTTTTTGTTTTCGTTTTTGTTTTCGTTTTTGTTTTCGTTTTTGTTTTCGTTTTTGTTTTCGTGTTTGTTTTCGTTTTTGTTTTCGTTTTTGTTTTCTTTTTTGTTTTCGTTTTTGTTTTCGTTTTTGTTTTCTTTTTTGTTTTCGTTTTTGTTTTCGTTTTTGTTTTCGTTTTTGTTTTCGTTTTTGTTTTCGTTTTTGTTTTCGTTTTTGTTTTCGTTTTTGTTTTCGTTTTTGTTTTCGATTTTGTTTTCGTTTTTGTTTTTGTTTTTGTTTTTGTTTTCGTTTTTGTTTTCGTTTTTGTTTTCGTTTTTGTTTTCGTTTTTGTTTTCGTTTTTGTTTTTGTTTTCGTTTTTGTTTTCGTTTTTGTTTTCGTTTTTGTTTTCGTTTTTGTTTTCGTTTTTGTTTTCGTTTTCGTTTTTGTTTTCGTTTTTGTTTTCGTTTTTGTTTTCGTTTTTGTTTTTGTTTTCGTTTTTGTTTTCGTTTTTGCTTTCGTTTTTGTTTTCGTTTTTGTTTTCGTTTTTGTTTTTGTTTTCGTTCTTGTTTTCGTTTTTGTTTTCGTTTTTGTTTTCGTTTTTGTTTTCGTTTTTGTTTTCGTTTTTGTTTTCGTTTTTGTTTTCGTGTTTGTTTTCGTTTTTGTTTTCGTTTTCGTTTTCGTTTTTGTTTTCTTTTTTGTTTTCGTTTTTGTTTTCGTTTTTGTTTTCGTGTTTGTTTTCGTTTTTGTTTTCGTTTTTGTTTTCGTTTTTGTTTTTGTTTTCGTTTTTGTTTTTGTTTTTGTCCTTGTTTCTGTCCTTGTCTTTGTCTTAATTGGTTTTTGTTTGTACGAGACTAAGTCCAGCGGCATAATGCTCTTCGATCGCACACGACCAAGTCCAGCGGCGTGTCGCTCCTAGGGCTGTTGCGAATACTTAAAAGTCCCTACGGTCAAAATCATTGGGTTGCGACTCACCTTTACGAGTTGCTCGCTCGCTGCGCTCGCTCGGAATGTTATAGCCTTACCTAAAACCAATCCACCTTGCGTTCGTTTTTCGAAAAGACCGCGATTTTCCGATAATTTACAGACGCGCGGGATCGGTTTTGAGGTTAGGCTAGTTTTATAAGAGCGAGCGAAGCGAGCGAGAAGCTACATCAATTCCCGCGCTATAGTTATATATCAAATGTTCTTTACAAACAATTCTCACCGATCGAAAGAAAGTTTCTGATTTGATAGAAGAATAACAGATATGTTTCGCTAGGTACGCGATTCGTGCTGATCGATGTATCTCGATGATGTTGTTGTTTTCGTTTTTGTTTTCGTTTTTGTTTTCGTTTTTGTTTTCGTTTTTCTTTTCGTGTTTGTTTTCGTTTTTGTTTTCGTTTTTGTTTTCTTTTTTGTTTTCGTTTTTGTTTTCGTTTTTGTTTTCGTTTTTGTTTTCGTTTTTGTTTTCGTTTTTGTTTTCGTTTTTGTTTTCGTTTTTGTTTTCGTTTTTGTTTTCGTTTTTGTTTTCGTTTTTGTTTTTGTTTTTGTTTTCGTTTTTGTTTTCGTTTTTGTTTTCGTTTTTGTTTTCGTTTTTGTTTTCGTGTTTGTTTTCGTTTTTGTTTTCGTTTTTGTTTTCTTTTTTGTTTTCGTTTTTGTTTTCGTTTTTGTTTTCTTTTTTGTTTTCGTTTTTGTTTTCGTTTTTGTTTTCGTTTTTGTTTTCGTTTTTGTTTTCGTTTTTGTTTTCGTTTTTGTTTTCGTTTTTGTTTTCGTTTTTGTTTTCGTTTTTGTTTTCGTTTTTGTTTTCGTTTTTGTTTTTGTTTTCGTTTTTGTTTTCGTGTTTGTTTTCGTTTTTGTTTTCGTTTTTGTTTTTGTTTTCGTTTTTGTTTTCGTTTTTGTTTTTGTTTTCCTTTTCGTTTTTGTTTGTGTTTTTGTTTTCGTTTTTGTTTTCGTTTTTGTTTTCGTTTTTGTTTTCGTTTTTGTTTTCGTTTTTGTTTTCGTTTTTGTTTTCGTGTTTGTTTTCGTTTTTGTTTTCGTTTTTGTTTTCGTTTTTGTTTTTGTTTTCGTTTTTGTTTTCGTTTTTGTTTTTGTTTTCCTTTTCGTTTTTGTTTGTGTTTTTGTTTTTGTCCTTGTTTCTGTCCTTGTCTTTGTCTTAATTGGTTTTTGTTTGTACGAGACTAAGTCCAGCGGCATAATGCTCTTCGATCGCACACGACCAAGTCCAGCGGCGTGTCGCTCCTAGGGCTGTTGCGAATACTTAAAAGTCCCTACGGTCAAAATCATTGGGTTGCGACTCACCTTTACGAGTTGCTCGCTCGCTGCGCTCGCTCGGAATGTTATAGCCTTACCTAAAACCAATCCACCTTGCGTTCGTTTTTCGAAAAGACCGCGATTTTCCGATAATTTACAGACGCGCGGGATCGGTTTTGAGGTTAGGCTAGTTTTATAAGAGCGAGCGAAGCGAGCGGGAAGCTACATCAATTCCCGCGCTATAGTTATATATCAAATGTTCTTTACTAACAATTCTCACCGATCGAAAGAAAGTTTCTGATTTGATAGAAGAATAACAGATATGTTTCGCTAGGTACGCGATTCGTGCTGATCGATGTATCTCGATGATGTTGTTGTTTTCGTTTTTGTTTTCGTTTTTGTTTTCGTTTTTGTTTTCGTTTTTGTTTTCGTTTTTGTTTTCGTTTTTGTTTTCTTTTTTGTTTTCGTTTTTGTTTTCGTTTTTGTTTTCGTTTTTGTTTTCGTTTTTGTTTTCGTGTTTGTTTTCGTTTTTGTTTTCGTCTTTGTTTTCTTTTTTGTTTTCGTTTTTGTTTTCGTTTTTGTTTTCGTTTTTGTTTTCGTTTTTGTTTTCGTTTTTGTTTTCGTTTTTGTTTTCGTTTTTGTTTTCGTTTTTCTTTTCGTGTTTGTTTTCGTTTTTGTTTTCGTTTTTGTTTTCGTTTTTGTTTTCGTTTTCGTTTTTGTTTTCGTTTTTGTTTTCGTTTTTGTTTTCGTTTTCGTTTTTGTTTTCGTTTTTGTTTTCGTTTTTGTTTTCGTTTTTGTTTTCGTGTTTGTTTTCGTTTTTGTTTTCGTTTTCGTTTTTGTTTTCGTTTTTGTTTTCGTTTTTGTTTTCGTTTTTGTTTTCGTTTTTGTTTTCGTTTTTGTTTTCGTTTTTGTTTTCGTTTTTGTTTTCGTTTTTGTTTTCGTTTTTGTTTTCGTTTTTGTTTTCGTTTTTGTTTTCGTTTTTGTTTTTGTTTTCGTTTTTGTTTTCGTTTTTGTTTTCGTTTTCCTTTTCGTTTTTGTTTGTGTTTTTGTTTTTGTCCTTGTTTCTGTCCTTGTCTTTGTCTTAATTGGTTTTTGTTTGTACGAGACTAAGTCCAGCGGCATAATGCTCTTCGATCGCACACGACCAAGTCCAGCGGCGTGTCGCTCCTAGGGCTGTTGCGAATACTTAAAAGTCCCTACGGTCAAAATCATTGGGTTGCGACTCACCTTTACGAGTTGCTCGCTCGCTGCGCTCGCTCGGAATGTTATAGCCTTACCTAAAACCAATCCACCTTGCGTTCGTTTTTCTAAAAGACCGCGATTTTCCGATAATTTACAGACGCGCGGGATCGGTTTTGAGGTTAGGCTAGTTTTATAAGAGCGAGCGAAGCGAGCGAGAAGCTACATCAATTCCCGCGCTATAGTTATATATCAAATGTTCTTTACTAACAATTCTCACCGATCGAAAGAAAGTTTCTGATTTGATAGAAGAATAACAGATATGTTTCGCTAGGTACGCGATTCGTGCTGATCGATGTATCTCGATGATGTTTTTGTTTTCGTTTTTGTTTTCGTTTTCGTTTTTGTTTTCGTTTTCGTTTTTGTTTTCGTTTTTGTTTTCGTTTTTGTTTTCGTTTTTGTTTTCGTTTTTGTTTTCGTTTTTGTTTTCGTTTTTGTTTTTGTTTTCGTTTTTGTTTTCGTTTTTGTTTTCGTTTTTGTTTTCGTTTGTTTTCGTTTTTGTTTTCGTTTTTGTTTTTGTTTTCGTTTTTGTTTTCGTTTTTGTTTTTGTTTTCCTTTTCGTTTTTGTTTGTGTTTTTGTTTTCGTTTTTGTTTTCGTTTTTGTTTTCGTTTTTGTTTTCGTTTTTGTTTTCGTTTTTGTTTTCGTTTTTGTTTTCGTGTTTGTTTTCGTTTTTGTTTTCGTTTTTGTTTTCGTTTTTGTTTTCGTTTTTGTTTTTGTTTTCGTTTTTGTTTTCGTTTTTGTTTTTGTTTTCCTTTTCGTTTTTGTTTGTGTTTTTGTTTTTGTCCTTGTTTCTGTCCTTGTCTTTGTCTTAATTGGTTTTTGTTTGTACGAGACTAAGTCCAGCGGCATAATGCTCTTCGATCGCACACGACCAAGTCCAGCGGCGTGTCGCTCCTAGGGCTGTTGCGAATACTTAAAAGTCCCTACGGTCAAAATCATTGGGTTGCGACTCACCTTTACGAGTTGCTCGCTCGCTGCGCTCGCTCGGAATGTTATAGCCTTACCTAAAACCAATCCACCTTGCGTTCGTTTTTCGAAAAGACCGCGATTTTCCGATAATTTACAGACGCGCGGGATCGGTTTTGAGGTTAGGCTAGTTTTATAAGAGCGAGCGAAGCGAGCGAGAAGCTACATCAATTCCCGCGCTATAGTTATATATCAAATGTTCTTTACTAACAATTCTCACCGATCGAAAGAAAGTTTCTGATTTGATAGAAGAATAACAGATATGTTTCGCTAGGTACGCGATTCGTGCTGATCGATGTATCTCGATGATGTTTTTGTTTTCGTTTTTGTTTTCGTTTTTGTTTTCGTTTTTGTTTTCGTTTTTGTTTTCGTTTTTGTTTTCGTTTTTGTTTTCGTTTTTGTTTTCGTTTTTGTTTTCGTTTTTGTTTTCGTTTTTGTTTTCGTTTTTGTTTTCGTGTTTGTTTTCGTTTTTGTTTTCGTTTTCGTTTTCGTTTTTGCTTTTTTTTTGTTTTCGTTTTTGTTTTCGTTTTTGTTTTCGTTTTTGTTTTCGTTTTTGATTTCGTTTTTGTTTTCGTTTTTGTTTTCGTTTTTGTTTTCGTTTTTGTTTTTGTTTTCGTTTTTCTTTTCGTTTTTGTTTTCGTTTTTGTTTTCGTTTTTGTTTTCGTTTTTGTTTTCGTTTTTGTTTTTGTTTTCGTTTTTGTTTTTGTTTTCCTTTTCGTTTTTGTTTGTGTTTTTGTTTTCGTTTTTGTTTTCGTTTTTGTTTTCGTTTTTGTTTTCGTTTTTGTTTTCGTTTTTGTTTTCGTTTTTGTTTTCGTGTTTGTTTTCGTTTTTGTTTTCGTTTTTGTTTTCGTTTTTGTTTTCGTTTTTGTTTTCGTTTTTGTTTTTGTTTTCGTTTTTGTTTTCGTTTTTGTTTTTGTTTTCCTTTTCGTTTTTGTTTGTGTTTTTGTTTTCGTTTTTGTTTTCGTTTTTGTTTTCGTTTTTGTTTTCGTTTTTGTTTTCGTTTTTGTTTTCGTTTTTGTTTTCGTTTTTGTTTTCGTTTTTGTTTTCGTTTTTGTTTTCGTTTTTGTTTTCGTGTTTGTTTTCGTTTTTGTTTTCGTTTTTGTTTTCGTTTTTGTTTTTGTTTTCGTTTTTGTTTTTGTTTTTGTCCTTGTTTCTGTCCTTGTCTTTGTCTTAATTGGTTTTTGTTTGTACGAGACTAAGTCCAGCGGCATAATGCTCTTCGATCGCACACGACCAAGTCCAGCGGCGTGTCGCTCCTAGGGCTGTTGCGAATACTTAAAAGTCCCTACGGTCAAAATCATTGGGTTGCGACTCACCTTTACGAGTTGCTCGCTCGCTGCGCTCGCTCGGAATGTTATAGCCTTACCTAAAACCAATCCACCTTGCGTTCGTTTTTCGAAAAGACCGCGATTTTCCGATAATTTACAGACGCGCGGGATCGGTTTTGAGGTTAGGCTAGTTTTATAAGAGCGAGCGATGCGAGCGAGAAGCTACATCAATTCCCGCGCTATAGTTATATATCAAATGTTCTTTACTAACAATTCTCACCGATCGAAAGAAAGTTTCTGATTTGATAGAAGAATAACAGATATGTTTCGCTAGGTACGCGATTCGTGCTGATCGATGTATCTCGATGATGTTTTTGTTTTCGTTTTTGTTTTCGTTTTTGTTTTCGTTTTCGTTTTTGTTTTCGTTTTTGTTTTCGTTTTTGTTTTCGTTTTTGTTTTCGTTTTTGTTTTCGTTTTTGTTTTTGTTTTCGTTTTTGTTTTCGTTTTTGTTTTCGTTTTTGTTTTCGTTTTTGTTTTCGTTTTTGTTTTCGTTTTTGTTTTTGTTTTCGTTTTTGTTTTCGTTTTTGTTTTCGTTTTTGTTTTCGTTTTTGTTTTCGTTTTTGTTTTTGTTTTCGTTTTTGTTTTCGTTTTTGTTTTTGTTTTCCTTTTCGTTTTTGTTTGTGTTTTTGTTTTCGTTTTTGTTTTCGTTTTTGTTTTCGTTTTTGTTTTCGTTTTTGTTTTCGTTTTTGTTTTCGTTTTTGTTTTCGTTTTTGTTTTCGTTTTTGTTTTCGTTTTTGTTTTCGTTTTTGTTTTCGTTTTTGTTTTTGTTTTCGTTTTTGTTTTCGTTTTTGTTTTTGTTTTCCTTTTCGTTTTTGTTTGTGTTTTTGTTTGTGTTTTTGTTTTCGTTTTTGTTTTCGTTTTTGTTTTCGTTTTTGTTTTCGTTTTTGTTTTCGTTTTTGTTTTCGTTTTTGTTTTCGTTTTTGTTTTCGTTTTTGTTTTCGTTTTTGTTTTCGTTTTTGTTTTCGTTTTTGTTTTCGTTTTTGTTTTCGTGTTTGTTTTCGTTTTTGTTTTCGTTTTTGTTTTCGTTTTTGTTTTCGTTTTTGTTTTCGTTTTTGTTTTCGTTTTTGTTTTCGTTTTTGTTTTCGTTTTTGTTTTCGTTTTTGTTTTCGTTTTTGTTTTCGTTTTTGTTTTCGTTTTTGTTTTCGTTTTTGTTTTCGTTTTTGTTTTCGTTTTTGTTTTCGTTTTTGTTTTCGTTTTTGTTTTCGTTTTTGTTTTCGTTTTTGTTTTCGTTTTTGTTTTCGTTTTTGTTTTCGTTTTTGTTTTCGTTTTTGTTTTCGTTTTTGTTTTCGTTTTTGTTTTCGTTTTTGTTTTCGTTTTTGTTTTCGTTTTTGTTTTCGTTTTTGTTTTCGTTTTTGTTTTCGTTTTTGTTTTCGTTTTTGTTTTCGTTTTTGTTTTCGTTTTTGTTTTCGTTTTTGTTTTCGTTTTTGTTTTCGTTTTTGTTTTCGTTTTTGTTTTCGTTTTTGTTTTCGTTTTTGTTTTCGTTTTTGTTTTCGTTTTTGTTTTCGTTTTTGTTTTCGTTTTTGTTTTCGTTTTTGTTTTCGTTTTTGTTTTAGTTTTTGTTTTCGTTTTTGTTTTCGTTTTTGTTTTCGTTTTTGTTTTAGTTTTTGTTTTCGTTTTTGTTTTCGTTTTTGTTTTCGTTTTTGTTTTCGTTTTTGTTTTCGATTTTGTTTTTGTTTTCGTTTTTGTTTTTGTTTTTGTCCTTGTTTCTGTCCTTGTCTTTGTCTTAATTGGTTTTTGTTTGTACGAGACTAAGTCCAGCGGCATAATGCTCTTCGATCGCACACGACCAAGTCCAGCGGCGTGTCGCTCCTAGGGCTGTTGCGAATACTTAAAAGTCCCTACGGTCAAAATCATTGGGTTGCGACTCACCTTTACGAGTTGCTCGCTCGCTGCGCTCGCTCGGAATGTTATAGCCTTACCTAAAACCAATCCACCTTGCGTTCGTTTTTCGAAAAGACCGCGATTTTCCGATAATTTACAGACGCGCGGGGTCGGTTTTGAGGTTAGGCTAGTTTTATAAGAGCGAGCGAAGCGAGCGAGAAGCTACTTCAATTCCCGCGCTATAGTAATATATCAAATGTTCTTTACTAACAATTCTCACCGATCGAAAGAAAGTTTCTGATTTGATAGAAGAAT
>NW_026869732.1:327500-330000 GCF_905332965.1 Bombus pascuorum | reverse complement strand
GTTTTTGTTTTCGTTTTTGTTTTCGTTTTTGTTTTCGTTTTTGTTTTCGTTTTTGTTTTCGTTTTTGTTTTCGTTTTTGTTTTAGTTTTTGTTTTCGTTTTTGTTTTCGTTTTTGTTTTCGTTTTTGTTTTTGTTTTCGTTTTTGTTTTTGTTTTTGTCCTTGTTTCTGTCCTTGTCTTTGTCTTAATTGGTTTTTGTTTGTACGAGACTAAGTCCAGCGGCATAATGCTCTTCGATCGCACACGACCAAGTCCAGCGGCGTGTCGCTCCTAGGGCTGTTGCGAATACTTAAAAGTCCCTACGGTCAAAATCATTGGGTTGCGACTCACCTTTACGAGTTGCTCGCTCGCTGCGCTCGCTCGGAATGTTATAGCCTTACCTAAAACCAATCCACCTTGCGTTCGTTTTTCGAAAAGACCGCGAATTTCCGATAATTTACAGACGCGCGGGATCGGTTTTGAGGTTAGGCTAGTTTTATAAGAGCGAGCGAAGCGAGCGAGAAGCTACATCAATTCCCGCGCTATAGTTATATATCAAATGTTCTTTACTAACAATTCTCACCGATCGAAAGAAAGTTTCTGATTTGATAGAAGAATAACAGATATGTTTCGCTAGGTACGCGATTCGTGCTGATCGATGTATCTCGATGATGTTTTTGTTTTCGTTTTTGTTTTCGTTTTTGTTTTCGTTTTTGTTTTCGTTTTCTTTTTTGTTTTCGTTTTTGTTTTCGTTTTTGTTTTCGTTTTTGTTTTCGTTTTTGTTTTAGTTTTTGTTTTCGTTTTTGTTTTCGTTTTTGTTTTCGTTTTTGTTTTCGTTTTTGTTTTCTTTTTTGTTTTCGTTTTTGTTTTCGTTTTTGTATTCGTTTTCGTTTTCGTTTTCGTTTTCGTTTTCGTTTTTGTTTTCGTTTTTGTTTTCGTTTTTGTTTTCGTTTTTGTTTTCGTTTTTGTTTTCGTTTTTGTTTTTGTTTTCGTTTTTGTTTTCGTTTTTGTTTTCGTTTTTGTTTTCGTTTTTGTTTTCGTTTTTGTTTTCGTTTTTGTTTTTGTTTTCGTTTTTGTTTTCGTTTTTGTTTTTGTTTTCCTTTTCGTTTTTGTTTGTGTTTTTGTTTTCGTTTTTGTTTTCGTTTTTGTTTTCGTTTTTGTTTTCGTTTTTGTTTTCGTTTTTGTTTTCGTTTTTGTTTTTGTTTTTGTTTTTGTTTTCGTGTTTGTTTTCGTTTTTGTTTTCGTTTTCGTTTTTGTTTTCGTTTTTGTTTTCGTTTTTGTTTTTGTTTTCGTTTTTGTTTTCGTTTTTGTTTTCGTTTTTGTTTTCGTTTTCTTTTTTGTTTTCGTTTTTGTTTTCGTTTTTGTTTTCGTTTTTGTTTTCGTTTTTGTTTTCGTTTTTGTTTTCGTTTTTGTTTTCGTTTTTGTTTTCGTTTTTGTTTTCGTTTTTGTTTTCGTTTTTGTTTTCGTTTTTGTTTTCGTTTTTGTTTTCGTTTTTGTTTTCGTTTTTGTTTTAGTTTTTGTTTTCGTTTTTGTTTTCGTTTTTGTTTTCGTTTTTGTTTTTGTTTTCGTTTTTGTTTTTGTTTTTGTCCTTGTTTCTGTCCTTGTCTTTGTCTTAATTGGTTTTTGTTTGTACGAGACTAAGTCCAGCGGCATAATGCTCTTCGATCGCACACGACCAAGTCCAGCGGCGTGTCGCTCCTAGGGCTGTTGCGAATACTTAAAAGTCCCTACGGTCAAAATCATTGGGTTGCGACTCACCTTTACGAGTTGCTCGCTCGCTGCGCTCGCTCGGAATGTTATAGCCTTACCTAAAACCAATCCACCTTGCGTTCGTTTTTCGAAAAGACCGCGAATTTCCGATAATTTACAGACGCGCGGGATCGGTTTTGAGGTTAGGCTAGTTTTATAAGAGCGAGCGAAGCGAGCGAGAAGCTACATCAATTCCCGCGCTATAGTTATATATCAAATGTTCTTTACTAACAATTCTCACCGATCGAAAGAAAGTTTCTGATTTGATAGAAGAATAACAGATATGTTTCGCTAGGTACGCGATTCGTGCTGATCGATGTATCTCGATGATGTTTTTGTTTTCGTTTTTGTTTTCGTTTTTGTTTTCGTTTTTGTTTTCGTTTTCTTTTTTGTTTTCGTTTTTGTTTTCGTTTTTGTTTTCGTTTTTGTTTTCGTTTTTGTTTTAGTTTTTGTTTTCGTTTTTGTTTTCGTTTTTGTTTTCGTTTTTGTTTTCGTTTTTGTTTTCTTTTTTGTTTTCGTTTTTGTTTTCGTTTTTGTATTCGTTTTCGTTTTCGTTTTCGTTTTCGTTTTCGTTTTCGTTTTTGTTTTCGTTTTTGTTTTCGTTTTTGTTTTCGTTTTTGTTTTCGTTTTTGTTTTCGTTTTTGTTTTTGTTTTCGTTTTTGTTTTCGTTTTTGTTTTCGTTTTTGTTTTCGTTTTTGTTTTCGTTTTTGTTTTCGTTTTTGTTTTTGTTTTCGTTTTTGTTTTCGTTTTTGTTTTTGTTTTCCTTTTCGTTT
>NW_026869732.1:307500-320000 GCF_905332965.1 Bombus pascuorum | reverse complement strand
GTTTTCGTTTTTGTTTTCGTTTTTGTTTTCGTTTTTGTTTTCGTGTTTGTTTTCGTTTTTGTTTTCGTTTTTGTTTTCGTTTTTGTTTTTGTTTTCGTTTTTGTTTTCGTTTTTGTTTTTGTTTTCCTTTTCGTTTTTGTTTGTGTTTTTGTTTTTGTCCTTGTTTCTGTCCTTGTCTTTGTCTTAATTGGTTTTTGTTTGTACGAGACTAAGTCCAGCGGCATAATGCTCTTCGATCGCACACGACCAAGTCCAGCGGCGTGTCGCTCCTAGGGCTGTTGCGAATACTTAAAAGTCCCTACGGTCAAAATCATTGGGTTGCGACTCACCTTTACGAGTTGCTCGCTCGCTGCGCTCGCTCGGAATGTTATAGCCTTACCTAAAACCAATCCACCTTGCGTTCGTTTTTCGAAAAGACCGCGATTTTCCGATAATTTACAGACGCGCGGGATCGGTTTTGAGGTTAGGCTAGTTTTATAAGAGCGAGCGAAGCGAGCGAGAAGCTACATCAATTCCCGCGCTATAGTTATATATCAAATGTTCTTTACTAACAATTCTCACCGATCGAAAGAAAGTTTCTGATTTGATAGAAGAATAACAGATATGTTTCGCTAGGTACGCGATTCGTGCTGATCGATGTATCTCGATGATGTTTTTGTTTTCGTTTTTGTTTTCGTTTTTGTTTTCGTTTTTGTTTTCGTTTTTGTTTTCGTTTTTGTTTTTGTTTTCGTTTTTGTTTTCGTTTTTGTTTTCGTTTTTTGTTTTCGTTTGTTTTCGTTTTTGTTTTCGTTTTTGTTTTTGTTTTCGTTTTTGTTTTCGTTTTTGTTTTTGTTTTCCTTTTCGTTTTTGTTTGTGTTTTTGTTTTCGTTTTTGTTTTCGTTTTTGTTTTCGTTTTTGTTTTCGTTTTTGTTTTCGTTTTTGTTTTCGTTTTTGTTTTCGTGTTTGTTTTCGTTTTTGTTTTCGTTTTTGTTTTCGTTTTTGTTTTTGTTTTCGTTTTTGTTTTCGTTTTTGTTTTTGTTTTCCTTTTCGTTTTTGTTTGTGTTTTTGTTTTTGTCCTTGTTTCTGTCCTTGTCTTTGTTTTATTTGGTTTTTGTTTGTACGAGACTAAGTCCAGCGGCATAATGCTCTTCGATCGCACACGACCAAGTCCAGCGGCGTGTCGCTCCTAGGGCTGTTGCGAATACTTAAAAGTCCCTACGGTCAAAATCATTGGGTTGCGACTCACCTTTACGAGTTGCTCGCTCGCTGCGCTCGCTCGGAATGTTATAGCCTTACCTAAAACCAATCCACCTTGCGTTCGTTTTTCGAAAAGACCGCGATTTTCCGATAATTTACAGACGCGCGGGATCGGTTTTGAGGTTAGGCTAGTTTTATAAGAGCGAGCGAAGCGAGCGAGAAGCTACATCAATTCCCGCGCTATAGTTATATATCAAATGTTCTTTACTAACAATTCTCACCGATCGAAAGAAAGTTTCTGATTTGATAGAAGAATAACAGATATGTTTCGCTAGGTACGCGATTCGTGCTGATCGATGTATCTCGATGATGTTTTTGTTTTCGTTTTTGTTTTCGTTTTTGTTTTCGTTTTTGTTTTCGTTTTTGTTTTCGTTTTTGTTTTCGTTTTTGTTTTCGTTTTTGTTTTCGTTTTTGTTTTCGTTTTTGTTTTTTTTTTGTTTTCGTTTTTGTTTTCGTGTTTGTTTTCGTTTTTGTTTTCTTTTTTGTTTTCGTTTTTGTTTTCGTTTTCGTTTTCGTTTTCGTTTTCGTTTTCGTTTTCGTTTTCGTTTTCGTTTTCGTTTTCGTTTTCGTTTTCGTTTTCGTTTTCGTTTTCGTTTTCGTTTTCGTTTTCGTTTTCGTTTTCGTTTTCGTTTTCGTTTTCGTTTTCGTTTTCGTTTTCGTTTTCGTTTTCGTTTTCGTTTTCGTTTTCGTTTTCGTTTTCGTTTTCGTTTTCGTTTTCGTTTTCGTTTTCGTTTTCGTTTTCGTTTTCGTTTTCGTTTTCGTTTTCGTTTTCGTTTTCGTTTTCGTTTTCGTTTTCGTTTTCGTTTTCGTTTTCGTTTTCGTTTTCGTTTTCGTTTTCGTTTTCGTTTTCGTTTTCGTTTTCGTTTTCGTTTTCGTTTTCGTTTTCGTTTTCGTTTTCGTTTTCGTTTTCGTTTTCGTTTTCGTTTTCGTTTTCGTTTTCGTTTTCGTTTTCGTTTTCGTTTTCGTTTTCGTTTTCGTTTTTGTTTTCGTTTTTGTTTTCGTTTTTGTTTTCGTTTTTGTTTTCGTTTTTGTTTTCGTTTTTGTTTTCGTTTTTGTTTTCGTTTTTGTTTTCGTTTTTGTTTTCGTTTTTGTTTTCGTTTTTGATTTCGTTTTTGTTTTCGTTTTTGTGTTCGTTTTTGTTTTCGTTTTTGTTTTCGTTTTTGTTTTCGTTTTTGTTTTCGTGTTTGTTTTCGTTTTTGTTTTCGTTTTTGTTTTCTTTTTTGTTTTCGTTTTTGTTTTCGTTTTTGTTTTCTTTTTTGTTTTCGTTTTTGTTTTCGTTTTTGTTTTCGTTTTTGTTTTCGTTTTTGTTTTCGTTTTTGTTTTCGTTTTTGTTTTCGTTTTTGTTTTCGTTTTTGTTTTCGTTTTTGTTTTCGTTTTTGTTTTTGTTTTCGTTTTTGTTTTCGTTTTTGTTTTCGTTTTTGTTTTCGTTTTTGTTTTCGTTTTTGTTTTCGTTTTTGTTTTTGTTTTCGTTTTTGTTTTCGTTTTTGTTTTCGTTTTTGTTTTCGTTTTTGTTTTCGTTTTTGTTTTCGTTTTTGTTTTTGTTTTCGTTTTTGTTTTCGTTTTTGTTTTCGTTTTTGTTTTTGTTTTCGTTTTTGTTTTCGTTTTTGCTTTCGTTTTTGTTTTCGTTTTTGTTTTCGTTTTTGTTTTTGTTTTCGTTCTTGTTTTCGTTTTTGTTTTCGTTTTTGTTTTCGTTTTTGTTTTCGTTTTTGTTTTCGTTTTTGTTTTCGTTTTTGTTTTCGTGTTTGTTTTCGTTTTTGTTTTCGTTTTCGTTTTCGTTTTTGTTATCTTTTTTGTTTTCGTTTTTGTTTTCTTTTTTGTTTTCGTTTTTGTTTTCGTTTTTGTTTTCGTGTTTGTTTTCGTTTTTGTTTTCGTTTTTGTTTTCGTTTTTGTTTTTGTTTTCGTTTTTGTTTTTGTTTTTGTCCTTGTTTCTGTCCTTGTCTTTGTCTTAATTGGTTTTTGTTTGTACGAGACTAAGTCCAGCGGCATAATGCTCTTCGATCGCACACGACCAAGTCCAGCGGCGTGTCGCTCCTAGGGCTGTTGCGAATACTTAAAAGTCCCTACGGTCAAAATCATTGGGTTGCGACTCACCTTTACGAGTTGCTCGCTCGCTGCGCTCGCTCGGAATGTTATAGCCTTACCTAAAACCAATCCACCTTGCGTTCGTTTTTCGAAAAGACCGCGATTTTCCGATAATTTACAGACGCGCGGGATCGGTTTTGAGGTTAGGCTAGTTTTATAAGAGCGAGCGAAGCGAGCGAGAAGCTACATCAATTCCCGCGCTATAGTTATATATCAAATGTTCTTTACAAACAATTCTCACCGATCGAAAGAAAGTTTCTGATTTGATAGAAGAATAACAGATATGTTTCGCTAGGTACGCGATTCGTGCTGATCGATGTATCTCGATGATGTTGTTGTTTTCGTTTTTGTTTTCGTTTTTGTTTTCGTTTTTGTTTTCGTTTTTGTTTTCGTTTTTGTTTTCGTTTTTGTTTTCGTTTTTGTTTTCGTTTTTGTTTTCGTTTTTGTTTTTGTTTTCGTTTTCGTTTTTGTTTTTGTTTTCGTTTTTGTTTTCGTTTTTGTTTTCGTTTTTGTTTTCGTTTTTGTTTTCGTTTTTGTTTTCGTGTTTGTTTTCGTTTTTGTTTTCGTTTTTGTTTTCTTTTTTGTTTTCGTTTTTGTTTTCGTTTTTGTTTTCTTTTTTGTTTTCGTTTTTGTTTTCGTTTTTGTTTTCGTTTTTGTTTTCGTTTTTGTTTTCGTTTTTGTTTTCGTTTTTGTTTTCGTTTTTGTTTTCGTTTTTGTTTTCGTTTTTGTTTTTGTTTTCGTTTTTGTTTTCGTGTTTGTTTTCGTTTTTGTTTTCGTTTTTGTTTTTGTTTTCGTTTTTGTTTTCGTTTTTGTTTTTGTTTTCCTTTTCGTTTTTGTTTGTGTTTTTGTTTTCGTTTTTGTTTTCGTTTTTGTTTTCGTTTTTGTTTTCGTTTTTGTTTTCGTTTTTGTTTTCGTTTTTGTTTTCGTGTTTGTTTTCGTTTTTGTTTTCGTTTTTGTTTTCGTTTTTGTTTTTGTTTTCGTTTTTGTTTTCGTTTTTGTTTTTGTTTTCCTTTTCGTTTTTGTTTGTGTTTTTGTTTTTGTCCTTGTTTCTGTCCTTGTCTTTGTCTTAATTGGTTTTTGTTTGTACGAGACTAAGTCCAGCGGCATAATGCTCTTCGATCGCACACGACCAAGTCCAGCGGCGTGTCGCTCCTAGGGCTGTTGCGAATACTTAAAAGTCCCTACGGTCAAAATCATTGGGTTGCGACTCACCTTTACGAGTTGCTCGCTCGCTGCGCTCGCTCGGAATGTTATAGCCTTACCTAAAACCAATCCACCTTGCGTTCGTTTTTCGAAAAGACCGCGATTTTCCGATAATTTACAGACGCGCGGGATCGGTTTTGAGGTTAGGCTAGTTTTATAAGAGCGAGCGAAGCGAGCGGGAAGCTACATCAATTCCCGCGCTATAGTTATATATCAAATGTTCTTTACTAACAATTCTCACCGATCGAAAGAAAGTTTCTGATTTGATAGAAGAATAACAGATATGTTTCGCTAGGTACGCGATTCGTGCTGA
This sequence comes from Bombus pascuorum, assembly GCF_905332965.1. Lineage (NCBI taxonomy): Eukaryota > Metazoa > Arthropoda > Insecta > Hymenoptera > Apidae > Bombus > Bombus pascuorum. The sequence continues at coordinate 315,166 of NW_026869732.1, read as the reverse complement.
TCGATGTATCTCGATGATGTTGTTGTTTTCGTTTTTGTTTTCGTTTTTGTTTTCGTTTTTGTTTTCGTTTTTGTTTTCGTTTTTGTTTTCGTTTTTGTTTTCGTTTTTGTTTTCGTTTTTGTTTTCGTTTTTGTTTTCGTTTTTGTTTTCGTTTTTGTTTTCGTGTTTGTTTTCGTTTTTGTTTTCGTCTTTGTTTTCTTTTTTGTTTTCGTTTTTGTTTTCGTTTTTGTTTTCGTTTTTGTTTTCGTTTTTGTTTTCGTTTTTGTTTTCGTTTTTGTTTTCGTTTTTGTTTTCGTTTTTCTTTTCGTGTTTGTTTTCGTTTTTGTTTTCGTTTTTGTTTTCGTTTTTGTTTTCGTTTTTGTTTTCGTTTTTGTTTTCGTTTTTGTTTTCGTTTTTGTTTTCGTTTTTGTTTTCGTTTTTGTTTTCGTTTTTCTTTTCGTTTTTCTTTTCGTGTTTGTTTTCGTTTTTGTTTTCGTTTTTGTTTTCGTTTTTGTTTTCGTTTTTGTTTTCGTTTTTGTTTTCGTTTTCGTTTTTGTTTTCGTTTTTGTTTTCGTTTTTGTTTTCGTTTTTGTTTTCGTTTTCTTTTTTGTTTTCGTTTTCGTTTTTGTTTTTGTTTTCGTTTTTGTTTTCGTTTTTGTTTTCGTTTTTGTTTTCGTTTTTGTTTTCGTTTTTGTTTTCGTTTTTGTTTTCGTTTTTGTTTTCGTTTTTGTTTTCGTTTTTGTTTTTGTTTTCGTTTTTGTTTTCGTTTTTGTTTTTGTTTTCCTTTTCGTTTTTGTTTGTGTTTTTGTTTTCGTTTTTGTTTTCGTTTTTGTTTTCGTTTTTGTTTTCGTTTTTGTTTTCGTTTTTGTTTTCGTTTTTGTTTTCGTTTTTGTTTTCGTGTTTGTTTTCGTTTTTGTTTTCGTTTTTGTTTTTGTTTTCCTTTTCGTTTTTGTTTGTGTTTTTGTTTTCGTTTTTGTTTTCGTTTTTGTTTTCGTTTTTGTTTTCGTTTTTGTTTTCGTTTTTGTTTTCGTTTTTGTTTTCGTGTTTGTTTTCGTTTTTGTTTTCGTTTTTGTTTTCGTTTTTGTTTTTGTTTTCGTTTTTGTTTTCGTTTTTGTTTTTGTTTTCCTTTTCGTTTTTGTTTGTGTTTTTGTTTTTGTCCTTGTTTCTGTCCTTGTCTTTGTCTTAATTGGTTTTTGTTTGTACGAGACTAAGTCCAGCGGCATAATGCTCTTCGATCGCACACGACCAAGTCCAGCGGCGTGTCGCTCCTAGGGCTGTTGCGAATACTTAAAAGTCCCTACGGTCAAAATCATTGGGTTGCGACTCACCTTTACGAGTTGCTCGCTCGCTGCGCTCGCTCGGAATGTTATAGCCTTACCTAAAACCAATCCACCTTGCGTTCGTTTTTCGAAAAGACCGCGATTTTCCGATAATTTACAGACGCGCGGGTGTCACATACGAAATACCGCAGACAAAATCCGACTAAACAAAGCGATAAGATAACGAAATTCCAAGCGCCTTAGCATAAGTAAGCAACGGATAATATCCGGTCACTCTATACGTTCTCAGAAATATATGACCGAAGCCTTTTCCCACTCTCACTCTATACGTTCTCAGAAATATATGACCGAAGCCTTTTCCCTCTCCCACGAACAAAAGAATTTAAATACTCACCCTAAAAATCATCCAAGTCAGTCTTGAATAATCACGCCTAGAGCTCGGAAGTGTATCGCAAATAAATAAAAGTTCCTTTTTTAATTACTTCTCCTTTTTCTTTATTATTTTACGTGACATTTTGGCGATCCTGCCAGGATCCATTCGCTTCAGTGAAAACGAAATTACGATTTCGGCGTACGCGCATCATTGAAGATTGAAGGATCAGCGGACCACTGCGAATCTTTGCTACTACAACGCCCTGCAGCAACTTTCAACGTTCCACTACGGTGAAACTAGACGAGAGGACTACGGTCAGCGCAGAGCAAGCCTACGAATAAGATTCGGAATCTGGAACCAACCAGAGAGGAAAACATCCCAGAGACTCCTCAACGGCCATAGCTACTACGGTAAGCCGAAAATCTGGATTCATTTGTACACTACCGTACGAGAAAATCAAGTTTCTCAAGCGTTTCGAGCGTTTCGAGCTCAAATAGCAACAATAGTTCGGACTCAGTAAACTTAAATAGAATCATGTCCGCGCCGAGAAAAGATAAAATCGAAACCGTTAATACTGCCTCTGCAACCGAAGTTATGGACAATTCAACCCGTGCCACACTCGAGCGATTCGAACTTCTTGTGCGACGAATAGAAGAGGCGCAACGAATAGCCGATACCGAAAACAAAAAACGTGCAGCGGAGATAGAACTATTAGGAAAACATATCACTAAATTAAGTTTAGGACGTGACGGTACTACCGAGTTAGGCTCCCTTGTTACGATGGATGAGTCTAATACCAGCAATATTCAGAGAAAGCAACCACCTGTAAAACCTAACGAAGCGGACGATACGGACAGTGAAGAAGAATCAGTAAGATGTAACAACCCCATGTACGATGCAAAAACCTGCTTAGACTTTATCCCCATACTCAACGGACAAGATGATATAGGAGTAGAAGGGTTCATTAAACGGGTAAGGGAAGCTCGAGCCGAATGTAGAGAAAAACGCACATTACTACGACTAATTTTGACGCAAAGAATCATCGGAGAAGCGGAACGTAGTATCCGTCACTCTGAAATCGAGAACTACGAGGACCTATTTGAAAGCCTCAGAAAATTTGTATCTGTAAGCATTACTTCCAATGGAGCTCGTGATAAGTTGCAACGTACGCGACAAACCGAATCGGTACACAATTATGTGAAGAGGTTTCGACACAACCTCAACGAACTGATATACGCGCTCCAACATGAAATTCGCGATCCAGTACGCCGAGCAGTCGCCATAGATCTTGAAACCGAACGAGCGACCAAAATTTTCGTGCTGAATTTAAAACCCGAAATAGAGATACGCACATCAGCTACAAGGCCAAAGAATCTCCAAGAAGCGCAAGATGCAGCTTTCGAGGCGGAGTTAGTCATAGGGGAGATCGAACGCAACAAAAGATTAGGAAGAACAATATATCAACCAATTGGGAGAGCTAAGGCCCGATTCCAAGGAATACCTAAACCAATGCCAAGAAACTTCCAGCAAGCTGAGCGAACGCCACTTACCCAAAGAACTCAACTGAAGTGCTTCAAATGCAGCCAAATCGGACATGTCTCCAATCAGTGTAAAAATTTTCAAACACCCAGCCAACACCCGAGACCACCAGCAGTCTACAATCTCGAAACACACAACACAGAAACGGAAACTTACGACAAAACAACGGAAGACCAAGGAAAATTCCAAGAGTCAACACCACGACAGGCAAGCTTCTCACAATACGGTTTAACACAAGGACTGGACACGAGACACACCTCATCGACACAGGAGCAGGAATCAACCTATTGAAAAGGGACAAGGTAGACTGTCAAACCTTCAAGACCGACGAACCTCGAATGTTCTCCATGGGACAAGACAGATATACCACTAACGAATTTATTATATCTAAATTGTTTGGCAAGGAACATAAATTTTATATAGTACCGGATGACTTTCCCCTAATAGAAGATGGAATAATAGGTCTACCTTGTTTAGAGAAGTATCAATATGAAATCTCCAACGATAGATTAAAACTTGACAATAATATTTTGTACTTTCAGAAACCGGAAACGATACAACCAGGCGAAAAAAGAGTTCGAACCATCTACCTCGAAGGCAAACCAACGCGAGTATGTTTCTTCAATTCTGGTGAGACAAACCATGAAATTTCTAACGACATTGATAACAGTAAAGAATTAGATCAAATTGCTAGATTTAAAACCGTAGTGAGAACAAATCATATTGAACGCGAACTCCGCGAACCCATAGAGAAAATATTAATACATTACGTCGACGTATTCAATTTAGAAACAGACCTTTTACCATGTACTAATCTGACAAAACATACAATCACATTAAAACAAGACAAAATCATAAACACCAAATCATACAGACCACCAGAGTGCCACAAACGAGAAATCGAGGAACAAGTAACAGACATGCTAAATAAAAACATTATAGAAGAATCAGACTCTCCTTTCAATTCACCAGTATGGGTTGTTCCCAAGAAGTTAGACGCGTCAGGAAAACAGAAATGGAGAATAGTTATTGACTTTAGAAAACTAAACGAACTGACTGACCAAGACGCCTACCCATTACCCGACATAGAAGACATATTAAGCCAACTAGGTGACGCGAAGTTTTTCTCAGCACTCGATCTATCATCCGGTTTTCATCAAATCCCTATGGACGAAGACTCAAAGAAATACACCGCTTTCTCAACACCACAAGGACATTTCCAATTTAACAGAATGCCTTTTGGACTCAAAAACGCACCAGCCACATTCCAAAGAATGATGGATACAGCGCTTCGCGGATTAATTAATAAACATTGCTTTGCATATTTAGACGACATTATTATATTTGGAAGCACTATTCAAAAACATAATGAGAACTTAGCCATAGTATTACAAAGACTAAGAGAATTAGGACTAAAAATCCAACCAGATAAATGTGAATTTCTAAAACCAGAACTCGAATATTTAGGACACATAGTAACGTCAGAAGGAGTAAAACCCAACCCGAAGAAAATAGAAGCAGTCGAGAACTTTAAAATTCCTAGAAACCTTACCGAAGTCAAATCATTCTTAGGACTCGTGGGATACTACCGGAAATTTATACGTAACTTCTCTAAAATAGCCAAACCCCTGACGGACCTAAACAAAAAAGACACCAACTTCCATTGGACGGACAAACAACAAAACAGTTTCGATACACTCAAACGAAAACTTTGTCAAGCACCTGTTCTGTCATACCCAGATTTCTCTAAAACATTCGTATTAACGACAGACGCTAGTAACGAAGGACTAGGAGCCGTACTATCACAAGACGGACACCCGTGCTGCTACATCTCTCGAACACTAAACCCTCCAGAGAAAAATTATACGACTACAGAAAAAGAATTATTAGCTATCGTATGGGCATTAAAACGACTACGACAATACTTGTTAGGAAGAAAATTTGTTATTAGAACAGACCATCAAGCCTTGAAATGGTTGAATAATTGCAAAGACCCGTCATCTAGATTAATGCGATGGAGACTAAAACTAGAGGAGTACGAATACACGATCGAATACGTTAAAGGCAAAGAAAACCCAGTCGCAGATAGCTTATCTAGAATTCACGCGATTCAAAAGGTAGAAATCCCTAAGGGAACAGTAACATTAGATTTCTTACAACATTTTAATACATGGAAAAAGAAGTCAGAAATCCCAAAGCGATTAGAAATAAAACCTAACGACCAATCCTTCTATCAATTAACTAAAACAGAATTAGGAGAGTTCGACGAGGCAATATGGTTACGGAAAATCGACAACATATTACGAAATAACAAGAAAGTAGGTATAGGAGACAATACGTTTACAGAATTAGAAAAAAACCAGATCAAACTCATACTTATATATTTCAATGATACCCGATACCCTGTCATTTTCGCGTGGGACCTAATCCAAGAATTAACCGAGGAAGAGATAGAGAAAATAATTCACGAAAATCATAACGGTACGATAGGACATTTAGGGGTACAAAAGACCTACCAAAGAATAAAGGAGCGATATAAAATTCCATATTTATTGAATAAAGTCGAAGAGTTTATAAAGAAATGTGAAGCTTGTCAAAAGGAGAAATTAACGCGTATTAGACCGAAAGAAGAACCAATAATATCTGACACACCATTACAACCTAACGACAAAATTGCTATGGACATCATAGGACCTATGACCAAAACTAAGAAAGGAAACCAATTTATACTCTCAATACATGACGAACTGACAAAATACTTGATCCTAGTACCACTAAAAACACAACGGACAGAATCCATAATAAATGCACTCTTAGAACACTACATTTACATATTTTCTGCACCCAAGACAATTCTAACAGACCAGGGACAAAACTTCATTAGTGAACTTATGTTAAAATTCGAAGAGGCATTTAAGATTAAACACATTAAAACCACTAGCTTTCACCCTCAGTCAAACGGATCTCTAGAAAGAACACACGCCGTAGTAAAAGATTTAATCCGTACAAGTCTGCATGATAACAATGATAAAGAATGGGATGAGATATTAAACTTCATATGTTTGGGTTATAATACAGCCGTACACGAAGGTACCGGATTTTCACCTTTTAAACTAACGTTCGGTAGAGACGCAAACCTACCATCGGCAATCGCGAAAACTTCGAATTTAACTTACAATGATATGTTCTCGCTCTGGCAAAAGCAGTTAAATAAATATTTAGATATCGCGAGAAAAACATTAATAAACAGTAAGAAACGATACCTTCGAGACCAAAAGAGAAAGATAGTTCGAATTCAAACGGTATTTAAAGAAGGAGATTTTGTATTAATCCATAATGATCACAAAAGGGACAAATTGGACACTGAATGGTTAGGACCATACAGAATCCACTCTGTCAAAACCCCTTATTACGAAATCTTAATTGATAACATTATAAAGAAAATACACGGTAATCGTTTAAAACCTTACTTTCCAGGTCGACGCTCCTCTTTATCAGAATAATGTCCGCGCAAATAAGTATTACACCACTAGAACTTAAAGGATTCGTGTTTAAATAATGTCTGACACAGAAGTTTCTACTGTTTCAAATTTCTCTTCTGATCGAAAAAAAAAGAGAATTAAAAGTTACGCTATTCGTGCTTTCTATGTTGATATTCTTTGTAAATTTATTTTATGACAAATTTTGAGGTTGAGTATCTAATATTAACGCACGTGTACTAACTCCAATTCATTTGCAGCATCGCAAAACTATCGTATATAAAATTGAAGGTTTATAGAAGAGGAAATGAAACATTGGAAATTCACATTACCCGTAATTATAATAGTATTCCGTAAACATAATACAGCGGCATTTTATGAGACGGAAACATAGGTTTTCTACGTTGCTGACAGGATGATAATATGGTACTGATTTTTTAATAGAACCTTGCGTTACTTGGCTTTCGATTATACATTTTGCGTTTGTTTCTATAAACTCTTAACAAAATATTTATTTTATAAACTAATAAGGATGTACGTGAAAAATTTCATTTTTATTTGGTGAAAATCTCAAATGCGAAATGTGATGCCAGGACTAACATGCATATGTATTCAAGATAAGAAACAGAAGAAAATAATTCCCTATGATTCAATCTGTTGAAGTGAATTTCTAGAATTTAGTGTTACTCTGTAATAAAATTGAGATACTAGAAGGAAAGGATATTTGTATAGCGATACTGCCAATATTATTATAGGATTAGACATTAGCACGCCACGAAAGCCTTCGATAGTCAATCAAAGTACGAGAAACTTCGACGATGCACATAGATTGTAGTATAACTATAGGGTTTCATTATAGGGGATGCTTCGGAGTAGGCACAGTTTGATATGTAATGCTTTTTCAAGCACGTTAGAAAAAAAAAAAATAATTGGTAAACTGTGGATATTTATGCAATTTTATGACTAACCTAACACCAATCTAACTAGAAATTAAGATTTATAATAGACGTTGTACT
>NW_026869732.1:297500-302500 GCF_905332965.1 Bombus pascuorum | reverse complement strand
TTTTCGTTTTCCTTTTCGTTTTTGTTTGTGTTTTTGTTTTTGTCCTTGTTTCTGTCCTTGTCTTTGTCTTAATTGGTTTTTGTTTGTACGAGACTAAGTCCAGCGGCATAATGCTCTTCGATCGCACACGACCAAGTCCAGCGGCGTGTCGCTCCTAGGGCTGTTGCGAATACTTAAAAGTCCCTACGGTCAAAATCATTGGGTTGCGACTCACCTTTACGAGTTGCCTGCTCGCTGCGCTCGCTCTGAATGTTATAGCCTTACCTAAAACCAATCGTTTTTCGAAAAGACCGCGATTTTCCGATAATTTACAGACGCGCGGGATCGGTTTTGAGGTTAGGCTAGTTTTATAAGAGCGAGCGAAGCGAGCGAGAAGCTACATCAATTCCCGCGCTATAGTTATATATCAAATGTTCTTTACTAACAATTCTCACCGATCGAAAGAAAGTTTCTGATTTGATAGAAGAATAACAGATATGTTTCGCTAGGTACGCGATTCGTGCTGATCGATGTATCTCGATGATGTTTTTGTTTTCGTTTTTGTTTTCGTTTTTGTTTTCGTTTTTGTTTTCGTTTTTGTTTTCGTTTTTGTTTTCGTTTTTGTTTTCGTTTTTGTTTTCGTTTTTGTTTTCGTTTTTGTTTTCGTTTTTGTTTTCGTTTTTGTTTTCGTTTTTGTTTTCGTTTTTGTTTTCGTTTTTGTTTTCGTTTTTGTTTTCGTTTTTGTTTTTGTTTTCGTTTTTGTTTTCGTTTTCGTTTTCGTTTTCGTTTTCGTTTTCGTTTTCGTTTTCGTTTTCGTTTTTGTTTTCGTTTTTGTTTTCGTTTTTGTTTTCGTTTTTGTTTTCGTTTTTGTTTTCGTTTTTGTTTTCGTTTTTGTTTTCGTTTTTGTTTTCGTTTTTGTTTTCGTTTTTGTTTTCGTTTTTGATTTCGTTTTTGTTTTCGTGTTTGTTTTCGTTTTTGTTTTCGTTTTTGTTTTCGTTTTTGTTTTTGTTTTCGTTTTTGTTTTCGTTTTTGTTTTTGTTTTCCTTTTCGTTTTTGTTTGTGTTTTTGTTTTTGTCCTTGTTTCTGTCCTTGTCTTTGTCTTAATTGGTTTTTGTTTGTACGAGACTAAGTCCAGCGGCATAATGCTCTTCGATCGCACACGACCAAGTCCAGCGGCGTGTCGCTCCTAGGGCTGTTGCGAATACTTAAAAGTCCCTACGGTCAAAATCATTGGGTTGCGACTCACCTTTACGAGTTGCTCGCTCGCTGCGCTCGCTCGGAATGTTATAGCCTTACCTAAAACCAATCCACCTTGCGTTCGTTTTTCGAAAAGACCGCGATTTTCCGATAATTTACAGACGCGCGGGATCGGTTTTGAGGTTAGGCTAGTTTTATAAGAGCGAGCGAAGCGAGCGAGAAGCTACATCAATTCCCGCGCTATAGTTATATATCAAATGTTCTTTACTAACAATTCTCACCGATCGAAAGAAAGTTTCTGATTTGATAGAAGAATAACAGATATGTTTCGCTAGGTACGCGATTCGTGCTGATCGATGTATCTCGATGATGTTTTTGTTTTCGTTTTTGTTTTCGTTTTTGTTTTCGTTTTTGTTTTCGTTTTTGTTTTCGTTTTTGTTTTCGTTTTTGTTTTCGTTTTTGTTTTCGTTTTCGTTTTCGTTTTTGTTTTCTTTTTTGTTTTCGTTTTTGTTTTCGTTTTTGTTTTCGTTTTTGTTTTCGTTTTTGTTTTCGTTTTTGTTTTCGTTTTTGTTTTCGTTTTTGTTTTCGTTTTTGTTTTCGTTTTTGTTTTCGTTTTCGTTTTCGTTTTTGTTTTCTTTTTTGTTTTCGTTTTTGTTTTCGTTTTTGTTTTCGTTTTCGTTTTTGTTTTCGTTTTTGTTTTCGTTTTTGTTTTCGTTTTTGTTTTCGTTTTTGTTTTCGTTTTTGTTTTCGTTTTTGATTTCGTTTTTGTTTTCGTTTTTGTTTTCGTTTTTGTTTTCGTTTTTGTTTTTGTTTTCGTTTTTGTTTTCGTTTTTGTTTTCGTTTTTGTTTTCGTTTTTGTTTTCGTTTTTGTTTTTGTTTTCGTTTTTGTTTTCGTTTTTGTTTTCGTTTTTGTTTTCGTTTTTGTTTTCGTTTTTGTTTTCGTGTTTGTTTTCGTTTTTGTTTTCGTTTTTGTTTTCTTTTTTGTTTTCGTTTTTGTTTTCGTTTTTGATTTCGTTTTTGTTTTCGTTTTTGTTTTCGTTTTTGCTTTCGTTTTTGTTTTTGTTTTCGTTTTTGTTTTCGTTTTTGTTTTCGTTTTTGTTTTCGTTTTTGTTTTCGTGTTTGTTTTCGTTTTTGTTTTCGTTTTTGTTTTCGTTTTTGTTTTTGTTTTCGTTTTTGTTTTCGTTTTTGTTTTTGTTTTCCTTTTCGTTTTTGTTTGTGTTTTTGTTTTTGTCCTTGTTTCTGTCCTTGTCTTTGTCTTAATTGGTTTTTGTTTGTACGAGACTAAGTCCAGCGGCATAATGCTCTTCGATCGCACACGACCAAGTCCAGCGGCGTGTCGCTCCTAGGGCTGTTGCGAATACTTAAAAGTCCCTACGGTCAAAATCATTGGGTTGCGACTCACCTTTACGAGTTGCTCGCTCGCTGCGCTCGCTCGGAATGTTATAGCCTTACCTAAAACCAATCCACCTTGCGTTCGTTTTTCGAAAAGACCGCGATTTTCCGATAATTTACAGACGCGCGGGATCGGTTTTGAGGTTAGGCTAGTTTTATAAGAGCGAGCGAAGCGAGCGAGAAGCTACATCAATTCCCGCGCTATAGTTATATATCAAATGTTCTTTACTAACAATTCTCACCGATCGAAAGAAAGTTTCTGATTTGATAGAAGAATAACAGATATGTTTCGCTAGGTACGCGATTCGTGCTGATCGATGTATCTCGATGATGTTTTTGTTTTCGTTTTTGTTTTCGTTTTTGTTTTCGTTTTTGTTTTCGTTTTTGTTTTCGTTTTTGTTTTCGTTTTTGTTTTCGTTTTTGTTTTCGTTTTTGTTTTCGTTTTTGTTTTCGTTTTTGTTTTCGTTTTCGTTTTCGTTTTTGTTTTCTTTTTTGTTTTCGTTTTTGTTTTCGTTTTTGTTTTCGTTTTTGTTTTCGTTTTTGTTTTCGTTTTTGTTTTCGTTTTTGTTTTCGTTTTTGTTTTCGTTTTTGTTTTCGTTTTTGTTTTCGTTTTTGTTTTCGTTTTTGATTTCGTTTTTGTTTTCGTTTTTGTTTTCGTTTTTGTTTTCGTTTTTGTTTTTGTTTTCGTTTTTGTTTTCGTTTTTGTTTTCGTTTTTGTTTTCGTTTTTGTTTTCGTTTTTGTTTTCGTTTTTGTTTTTGTTTTCGTTTTTGTTTTCGTTTTTGTTTTTGTTTTCCTTTTCGTTTTTGTTTGTGTTTTTGTTTTCGTTTTTGTTTTCGTTTTTGTTTTCGTTTTTGTTTTCGTTTTTGTTTTCGTTTTTGTTTTCGTTTTTGTTTTCGTGTTTGTTTTCGTTTTTGTTTTCGTTTTTGTTTTCGTTTTTGTTTTCGTTTTTGTTTTCGTTTTTGTTTTCGTTTTTGTTTTCGTTTTTGCTTTCGTTTTTGTTTTTGTTTTCGTTTTTGTTTTCGTTTTTGTTTTCGTTTTTGTTTTCGTTTTTGTTTTCGTTTTTGTTTTCGTTTTTGTTTTTGTTTTCGTTTTTGTTTTCGTTTTTGTTTTTGTTTTCCTTTTCGTTTTTGTTTGTGTTTTTGTTTTCGTTTTTGATTTCGTTTTTGTTTTCGTTTTCGTTTTTGTTTTTGTTTTCGTTTTTGTTTTCGTTTTTGTTTCCGTTTTTGTTTTCGTTTTTGTTTTCGTTTTTGTTTTCGTTTTTGTTTTCGTTTTTGTTTTTGTTTTCGTTTTTGTTTTCGTTTTTGTTTTCGTTTTTGTTTTCGTTTTTGTTTTCGTTTTTGTTTTCGTTTTTGTTTTTGTTTTCGTTTTTGTTTTCGTTTTTGTTTTTGTTTTTGTCCTTGTTTCTGTCCTTGTCTTTGTCTTAATTGGTTTTTGTTTGTACGAGACTAAGTCCAGCGGCATAATGCTCTTCGATCGCACACGACCAAGTCCAGCGGCGTGTCGCTCCTAGGGCTGTTGCGAATACTTAAAAGTCCCTACGGTCAAAATCATTGGGTTGCGACTCACCTTTACGAGTTGCTCGCTCGCTGCGCTCGCTCGGAATGTTATAGCCTTACCTAAAACCAATCCACCTTGCGTTCGTTTTTCGAAAAGACCGCGATTTTCCGATAATTTACAGACGCGCGGGATCGGTTTTGAGGTTAGGCTAGTTTTATAAGAGCGAGCGAAGCGAGCGAGAAGCTACATCAATTCCCGCGCTATAGTTATATATCAAATGTTCTTTACTAACAATTCTCACCGATCGAAAGAAAGTTTCTGATTTGATAGAAGAATAACAGATATGTTTCGCTAGGTACGCGATTCGTGCTGATCGATGTATCTCGATGATGTTTTTGTTTTCGTTTTTGTTTTCGTTTTTGTTTTCGTTTTTGTTTTCGTGTTTGTTTTCGTTTTTGTTTTCGTTTTCGTTTTCGTTTTTGTTTTCTTTTTTGTTTTCGTTTTTGTTTTCGTTTTTGTTTTCGTTTTTGTTTTCGTTTTTGTTTTCGTTTTTGTTTTCGTTTTTGTTTTCGTTTTTGTTTTCGTTTTTGTTTTCGTTTTTGTTTTCGTTTTTGTTTTCGTTTTTGTTTTCGTTTTTGTTTTCGTGTTTGTTTTCGTTTTTGTTTTCGTTTTCGTTTTCGTTTTTGCTTTTTTTTTGTTTTCGTTTTTGTTTTCGTTTTTGTTTTCGTGTTTGTTTTCGTTTTTGTTTTCGTTTTTATTTCCTTTTTTGTTTTTGTTTTCGTTTTTGTTTTCGTTTTTGTTTTTGTTTTCCTTTTCGTTTTTGTTTGTGTTTTTGTTTTTGTCCTTGTTTCTGTCCTTGTCTTTATCTTAATTGGTTTTTGTTTGTACGAGACTAAGTCCAGCGGCATAATGCTCTTCGATCGCACACGACCAA
>NW_026869732.1:277500-285000 GCF_905332965.1 Bombus pascuorum | reverse complement strand
TGTTTTCGTTTTTGTTTTTGTTTTTGTCCTTGTTTCTGTCCTTGTCTTTGTCTTAATTGGTTTTTGTTTGTACGAGACTAAGTCCAGCGGCATAATGCTCTTCGATCGCACACGACCAAGTCCAGCGGCGTGTCGCTCCTAGGGCTGTTGCGAATACTTAAAAGTCCCTACGGTCAAAATCATTGGGTTGCGACTCACCTTTACGAGTTGCTCGCTCGCTGCGCTCGCTCGGAATGTTATAGCCTTACCTAAAACCAATCCACCTTGCGTTCGTTTTTCGAAAAGACCGCGATTTTCCGATAATTTACAGACGCGCGGGATCGGTTTTGAGGTTAGGCTAGTTTTATAGGAGCGAGCGAAGCGAGCGAGAAGCTACATCAATTCCCGCGCTATAGTTATATATCAAATGTTCTTTACTAACAATTCTCACCGATCGAAAGAAAGTTTCTGATTTGATAGAAGAATAACAGATATGTTTCGCTAGGTACGCGATTCGTGCTGATCGATGTATCTCGATGATGTTTTTGTTTTCGTTTTTGTTTTCGTGTTTGTTTTCGTTTTTGTTTTCGTTTTTGTTTTCGTTTTTGTTTTCGTTTTTGTTTTCGTTTTTGTTTTCGTTTTTGTTTTCGTTTTTGTTTTCGTTTTTGTTTTCGTTTTTGTTTTCGTTTTTGATTTCGTTTTTGTTTTCGTTTTTGTTTTCTTTTTTGTTTTCGTTTTTGTTTTCGTTTTTGTTTTCGTTTTTGTTTTCGTTTTTGTTTTCGTTTTTGTTTTCGTGTTTGTTTTCGTTTTTGTTTTCGTTTTTGTTTTCGTTTTTGTTTTTGTTTTCGTTTTTGTTTTTGTTTTTGTCCTTGTTTCTGTCCTTGTCTTTGTCTTAATTGGTTTTTGTTTGTACGAGACTAAGTCCAGCGGCATAATGCTCTTCGATCGCACACGACCAAGTCCAGCGGCGTGTCGCTCCTAGGGCTGTTGCGAATACTTAAAAGTCCCTACGGTCAAAATCATTGGGTTGCGACTCACCTTTACGAGTTGCTCGCTCGCTGCGCTCGCTCGGAATGTTATAGCCTTACCTAAAACCAATCCACCTTGCGTTCGTTTTTCGAAAAGACCGCGATTTTCCGATAATTTACAGACGCGCGGGATCGGTTTTGAGGTTAGGCTAGTTTTATAAGAGCGAGCGAAGCGAGCGAGAAGCTACATCAATTCCCGCGCTATAGTTATATATCAAATGTTCTTTACTAACAATTCTCACCGATCGAAAGAAAGTTTCTGATTTGATAGAAGAATAACAGATATGTTTCGCTAGGTACGCGATTCGTGCTGATCGATGTATCTCGATGATGTTTTTGTTTTCGTTTTTGTTTTCGTTTTTGTTTTCGTTTTTGTTTTCGTTTTTGTTTTCGTTTTTGTTTTCGTTTTTGTTTTCGTTTTTGTTTTCGTTTTTGTTTTCGTTTTTGTTTTCGTTTTTGTTTTCGTTTTTGTTTTCGTTTTTGTTTTCGTGTTTGTTTTCGTTTTTGTTTTTGTTTTCCTTTTCGTTTTTGTTTTCGTTTTTGTTTTCGTTTTTGTTTTCGTTTTTGTTTTCGTGTTTGTTTTCGTTTTTGTTTTCGTTTTTGTTTTCGTTTTTGTTTTCGTTTTTGTTTTCGTTTTTGTTTTCGTTTTTGTTTTTGTTTTCGTTTTTGTTTTCGTTTTTGTTTTCGTTTTTGTTTTCGTTTTTGTTTTCGTTTTTGTTTTCGTTTTTGTTTTCGTTTTTGTTTTCGTTTTCGTTTTCGTTTTTGTTTTCTTTTTTGTTTTCGTTTTTGTTTTCGTTTTTGTTTTCGTTTTTGTTTTCGTTTTTGTTTTCGTTTTTGTTTTCGTTTTTGTTTTCGTTTTTGTTTTCGTTTTTGTTTTCGTGTTTGTTTTCGTTTTTGTTTTCGTTTTTGTTTTCGTTTTTGTTTTTGTTTTCGTTTTTGTTTTTGTTTTTGTCCTTGTTTCTGTCCTTGTCTTTGTCTTAATTGGTTTTTGTTTGTACGAGACTAAGTCCAGCGGCATAATGCTCTTCGATCGCACACGACCAAGTCCAGCGGCGTGTCGCTCCTAGGGCTGTTGCGAATACTTAAAAGTCCCTACGGTCAAAATCATTGGGTTGCGACTCACCTTTACGAGTTGCTCGCTCGCTGCGCTCGCTCGGAATGTTATAGCCTTACCTAAAACCAATCCACCTTGCGTTCGTTTTTCGAAAAGACCGCGATTTTCCGATAATTTACAGACGCGCGGGATCGGTTTTGAGGTTAGGCTAGTTTTATAAGAGCGAGCGAAGCGAGCGAGAAGCTACATCAATTCCCGCGCTATAGTTATATATCAAATGTTCTTTACTAACAATACTCACCGATCGAAAGAAAGTTTCTGATTTGATAGAAGAATAACAGATATGTTTCGCTAGGTACGCGATTCGTGCTGATCGATGTATCTCGATGATGTTTTTGTTTTCGTTTTTGTTTTCGTGTTTGTTTTCGTTTTTGTTTTCGTTTTTGTTTTCGTTTTTGTTTTCGTTTTTGTTTTCGTTTTTGTTTTCGTTTTTGTTTTCGTTTTTGTTTTCGTTTTTGTTTTCGTTTTTGTTTTCGTTTTTGATTTCGTTTTTGTTTTCGTTTTTGTTTTCTTTTTTGTTTTCGTTTTTGTTTTCGTTTTTGTTTTCGTTTTTGTTTTCGTTTTTGTTTTCGTTTTTGTTTTCGTGTTTGTTTTCGTTTTTGTTTTCGTTTTTGTTTTCGTTTTTGTTTTTGTTTTCGTTTTTGTTTTTGTTTTTGTCCTTGTTTCTGTCCTTGTCTTTGTCTTAATTGGTTATTGTTTGTACGAGACTAAGTCCAGCGGCATAATGCTCTTCGATCGCACACGACCAAGTCCAGCGGCGTGTCGCTCCTAGGGCTGTTGCGAATACTTAAAAGTCCCTACGGTCAAAATCATTGGGTTGCGACTCACCTTTACGAGTTGCTCGCTCGCTGCGCTCGCTCGGAATGTTATAGCCTTACCTAAAATCAATCCACCTTGCGTTCGTTTTTCGAAAAGACCGCGATTTTCCGATAATTTACAGACGCGCGGGATCGGTTTTGAGGTTAGGCTAGTTTTATAAGAGCGAGCGAAGCGAGCGAGAAGCTACATCAATTCCCGCGCTATAGTTATATATCAAATGTTCTTTACTAACAATTCTCACCGATCGAAAGAAAGTTTCTGATTTGATAGAAGAATAACAGATATGTTTCGCTAGGTACGCGATTCGTGCTGATCGATGTATCTCGATGATGTTTTTGTTTTCGTTTTTGTTTTCGTTTTTGTTTTCGTTTTTGTTTTCGTTTTTGTTTTCGTTTTTGTTTTCGTTTTTGTTTTCGTTTTTGTTTTCGTTTTTGTTTTCGTTTTTGTTTTCGTTTTTGTTTTCGTTTTTGTTTTCGTTTTTGTTTTCGTGTTTGTTTTCGTTTTTGTTTTTGTTTTCCTTTTCGTTTTTGTTTTCGTTTTTGTTTTCGTTTTTGTTTTCGTTTTTGTTTTCGTGTTTGTTTTCGTTTTTGTTTTCGTTTTTGTTTTCGTTTTTGTTTTCGTTTTTGTTTTCGTTTTTGTTTTCGTTTTTGTTTTCGTTTTTGTTTTCGTTTTTGTTTTCGTTTTTGTTTTCGTTTTTGTTTTCGTTTTTGTTTTCGTGTTTGTTTTCGTTTTTGTTTTCGTTTTCGTTTTCGTTTTTGTTTTCTTTTTTGTTTTCGTTTTTGTTTTCGTTTTTGTTTTCGTTTTTGTTTTCGTTTTTGTTTTCGTTTTTGTTTTCGTTTTTGTTTTCGTTTTTGTTTTCGTTTTTGTTTTCGTTTTTGTTTTCGTTTTTGTTTTCGTGTTTGTTTTCGTTTTTGTTTTCGTTTTTGTTTTCGTTTTTGTTTTTGTTTTCGTTTTTGTTTTTGTTTTCGTTTTTGTTTTCGTTTTTGTTTTCGTTTTTGATTTCGTTTTTGTTTTCGTTTTTGTTTTCGTTTTTGTTTTCGTTTTTGTTTTCGTGTTTGTTTTCGTTTTTGTTTTCGTTTTTGTTTTCGTTTTTGTTTTTGTTTTCATTTTGTTTTCGTTTTTGTTTTTGTTTTCCTTTTCGTTTTTGTTTGTGTTTTTGTTTTTGTCCTTGTTTCTGTCCTTGTCTTTGTCTTAATTGGTTTTTGTTTGTACGAGACTAAGTCCAGCGGCATAATGCTCTTCGATCGCACACGACCAAGTCCAGCGGCGTGTCGCTCCTAGGGCTGTTGCGAATACTTAAAAGTCCCTACGGTCAAAATCATTGGGTTGCGACTCACCTTTACGAGTTGCTCGCTCGCTGCGCTCGCTCGGAATGTTATAGCCTTACCTAAAACCAATCCACCTTGCGTTCGTTTTTCGAAAAGACCGCGATTTTCCGATAATTTACAGACGCGCGGGATCGGTTTTGAGGTTAGGCTAGTTTTATAAGAGCGAGCGAAGCGAGCGGGAAGCTACATCAATTCCCGCGCTATAGTTATATATCAAATGTTCTTTACTAACAATTCTCACCGATCGAAAGAAAGTTTCTGATTTGATAGAAGAATAACAGATATGTTTCGCTAGGTACGCGATTCGTGCTGATCGATGTATCTCGATGATGTTGTTGTTTTCGTTTTTGTTTTCGTTTTTGTTTTCGTTTTTGTTTTCGTTTTTGTTTTCGTGTTTGTTTTCGTTTTTGTTTTCGTTTTTGTTTTCTTTTTTGTTTTCGTTTTTGTTTTCGTTTTTGTTTTCGTTTTTGTTTTCGTTTTTGTTTTCGTGTTTGTTTTCGTTTTTGTTTTCGTCTTTGTTTTCTTTTTTGTTTTCGTTTTTGTTTTCGTTTTTGTTTTCGTTTTTGTTTTCGTTTTTGTTTTCGTTTTTGTTTTCGTTTTTGTTTTCGTTTTTGTTTTCGTTTTTGTTTTCGTTTTTGATTTCGTTTTTGTTTTCGTTTTTGTTTTCGTTTTTGTTTTCGTTTTTGTTTTCGTTTTTGTTTTCGTTTTTTTTTTTGTTTTCGTTTTTGTTTTCGTTTTTGTTTTCGTTTTTGTTTTCGTTTTTGTTTTCGTTTTTGTTTTTGTTTTCGTTTTTGTTTTCGTTTTTGTTTTCGTTTTTGTTTTCGTTTTTGTTTTCGTGTTTGTTTTCGTTTTTGTTTTCGTTTTTGTTTTCGTTTTTGTT
The DNA here is from genome assembly GCF_905332965.1 of Bombus pascuorum. Taxonomy (NCBI): domain Eukaryota; kingdom Metazoa; phylum Arthropoda; class Insecta; order Hymenoptera; family Apidae; genus Bombus; species Bombus pascuorum. The sequence goes on along the minus strand of NW_026869732.1, from coordinate 279,852 downwards.
TTCGTTTTTGTTTTCGTTTTTGTTTTCGTTTTTGTTTTCGTTTTTGTTTTCGTTTTTCTTTTCGTGTTTGTTTTCGTTTTTGTTTTCGTTTTTGTTTTCGTTTTTGTTTTCGTTTTTGTTTTCGTTTTTGTTTTCGTTTTTGTTTTCGTTTTTGTTTTCGTTTTTGTTTTTGTTTTTGTTTTTGTTTTCGTTTTTGTTTTCGTTTTTGTTTTCGTTTTTGTTTTCGTTTTTGTTTTCGTTTTTGTTTTCGTTTTTGTTTTCGTTTTTGTTTTTGTTTTCGTTTTTGTTTTCGTTTTTGTTTTTGTTTTCCTTTTCGTTTTTGTTTGTGTTTTTGTTTTCGTTTTTGTTTTCGTTTTTGTTTTCGTTTTTGTTTTCGTTTTTGTTTTCGTGTTTGTTTTCGTTTTTGTTTTCGCCTTGTTTTCTTTTTTGTTTTCGTTTTTGTTTTCGTTTTTGTTTTCGTTTTTGTTTTCGTTTTTGTTTTCGTTTTTGTTTTCGTTTTTGTTTTCGTTTTTGTTTTCGTTTTTGTTTTCGTTTTTGATTTCGTTTTTGTTTTCGTTTTTGTTTTCGTTTTTGTTTTCGTTTTTGTTTTCGTTTTTGTTTTCGTTTTTGTTTTTGTTTTCGTTTTTGTTTTCGTTTTTGTTTTCGTTTTTGTTTTCGTTTTTGTTTTCGTTTTTGTTTTTGTTTTCGTTTTTGTTTTCGTTTTTGTTTTCGTTTTTGTTTTCGTTTTTGTTTTCGTGTTTGTTTTCGTTTTTGTTTTCGTTTTTGTTTTCGTTTTTGTTTTCGTTTTTGTTTTCGTTTTTGTTTTCGTTTTTGTTTTCGTTTTTGTTTTCGTTTTTCTTTTCGTGTTTGTTTTCGTTTTTGTTTTCGTTTTTGTTTTCGTTTTTGTTTTCGTTTTTGTTTTCGTTTTTGTTTTCGTTTTCGTTTTTGTTTTCGTTTTTGTTTTCGTTTTTGTTTTCGTTTTTGTTTTCGTTTTTGTTTTCGTTTTTGTTTTCGTTTTTGTTTTCGTTTTCTTTTTTGTTTTCGTTTTTGTTTTCGTTTTTGTTTTCGTTTTTGTTTTCGTTTTTGTTTTCGTTTTTGTTTTCGTTTTTGTTTACGTTTTTGTTTTCGTGTTTGTTTTCGTTTTTGTTTTCGTTTTTGTTTTCGTTTTTGTTTTTGTTTTTGTTTTCGTTTTTGTTTTCGTTTTTGTTTTCGTTTTTGTTTTTGTTTTCGTTTTTGTTTTCGTTTTTGTTTTTGTTTTCCTTTTCGTTTTTGTTTTCGTTTTTGTTTTCGTTTTTGTTTTCGTTTTTGTTTTCGTTTTTGTTTTCGTTTTTGTTTTCGTTTTTGTTTTTGTTTTCGTTTTTGTTTTCGTTTTTGTTTTTGTTTTCCTTTTCGTTTTTGTTTTCGTTTTTGTTTTCGTTTTTGTTTTCGTTTTTGTTTTCGTTTTTGTTTTCGTTTTTGTTTTCGTTTTTGTTTTCGTTTTTGTTTTCGTTTTTGTTTTCGTTTTTGTTTTCGTTTTTGTTTTCGTTTTTGTTTTTGTTTTCGTTTTTGTTTTCGTTTTTGTTTTTGTTTTCCTTTTCGTTTTTGTTTGTGTTTTTGTTTTCGTTTTTGTTTTCGTTTTTGTTTTCGTTTTTGTTTTCGTTTTTGTTTTCGTTTTTGTTTTCGTTTTTGTTTTCGTGTTTGTTTTCGTTTTTGTTTTCGTTTTTGTTTTCGTTTTTGTTTTTGTTTTCGTTTTTGTTTTCGTTTTTGTTTTTGTTTTCCTTTTCGTTTTTGTTTGTGTTTTTGTTTTTGTCCTTGTTTCTGTCCTTGTCTTTGTCTTAATTGGTTTTTGTTTGTACGAGACTAAGTCCAGCGGCATAATGCTCTTCGATCGCACACGACCAAGTCCAGCGGCGTGTCGCTCCTAGGGCTGTTGCGAATACTTAAAAGTCCCTACGGTCAAAATCATTGGGTTGCGACTCACCTTTACGAGTTGCTCGCTCGCTGCGCTCGCTCGGAATGTTACAGCCTTACCTAAAACCAATCCACCTTGCGTTCGTTTTTCGAAAAGACCGCGATTTTCCGATAATTTACAGACGCGCGGGATCGGTTTTGAGGTTAGGCTAGTTTTATAAGAGCGAGCGAATCGAGCGAGAAGCTACATCAATTCCCGCGCTATAGTTATATATCAAATGTTCTTTACTAACAATTCTCACCGATCGAAAGAAAGTTTCTGATTTGATAGAAGAATAACAGATATGTTTCGCTAGGTACGCGATTCGTGCTGATCGATGTATCTCGATGATGTTGTTGTTTTCGTTTTTGTTTTCGTTTTTGTTTTCGTTTTTGTTTTCGTTTTTCTTTTCGTGTTTGTTTTCGTTTTTGTTTTCGTTTTTG
>NW_026869732.1:270000-275000 GCF_905332965.1 Bombus pascuorum | reverse complement strand
TTTCGTTTTTGTTTTCGTTTTTGTTTTTGTTTTCCTTTTCGTTTTTGTTTTCGTTTTTGTTTTCGTTTTTGTTTTCGTTTTTGTTTTCGTTTTTGTTTTCGTTTTTGTTTTTGTTTTCGTTTTTGTTTTCGTTTTCGTTTTCGTTTTTGTTTTCTTTTTTGTTTTCGTTTTTGTTTTCGTTTTTGTTTTCGTTTTTGTTTTCGTTTTTGTTTTCGTTTTTGTTTTCGTTTTTGTTTTCGTTTTTGTTTTCGTTTTTGTTTTCGTTTTTGTTTTCGTTTTTGATTTCGTTTTTGTTTTCGTTTTTGTTTTCGTTTTTGTTTTCGTTTTTGTTTTCGTTTTTGTTTTCGTTTTTGTTTTCGTTTTTGTTTTCGTTTTTGTTTTCGTGTTTGTTTTCGTTTTTGTTTTCGTTTTTGTTTTCGTTTTTGTTTTTGTTTTCGTTTTTGTTTTTGTTTTTGTCCTTGTTTCTGTCCTTGTCTTTGTCTTAATTGGTTTTTGTTTGTACGAGACTAAGTCCAGCGGCATAATGCTCTTCGCTCGCACACGACCAAGTCCAGCGGCGTGTCGCTCCTAGGGCTGTTGCGAATACTTAAAAGTCCCTACGGTCAAAATCATTGGGTTGCGACTCACCTTTACGAGTTGCTCGCTCGCTGCGCTCGCTCGGAATGTTATAGCCTTACCTAAAACCAATCCACCTTGCGTTCGTTTTTCGAAAAGACCGCGATTTTCCGATAATTTACAGACGCGCGGGATCGGTTTTGAGGTTAGGCTAGTTTTATAAGAGCGAGCGAAGCGAGCGAGAAGCTACATCAATTCCCGCGCTATAGTTATATATCAAATGTTCTTTACTAACAATTCTCACCGATCGAAAGAAAGTTTCTGATTTGATAGAAGAATAACAGATATGTTTCGCTAGGTACGCGATTCGTGCTGATCGATGTATCTCGATGATGTTTTTGTTTTCGTTTTTGTTTTCGTTTTTGTTTTCGTTTTTGTTTTCGTTTTTGTTTTCGTTTTTGTTTTCGTTTTTGTTTTCGTTTTTGTTTTCGTTTTTGTTTTCGTTTTTGTTTTCGTGTTTGTTTTCGTTTTTGTTTTCGTTTTTGTTTTCGTTTTTGTTTTTGTTTTCGTTTTTGTTTTTGTTTTTGTCCTTGTTTCTGTCCTTGTCTTTGTCTTAATTGGTTTTTGTTTGTACGAGACTAAGTCCAGCGGCATAATGCTCTTCGATCGCACACGACCAAGTCCAGCGGCGTGTCGCTCCTAGGGCTGTTGCGAATACTTAAAAGTCCCTACGGTCAAAATCATTGGGTTGCGACTCACCTTTACGAGTTGCTCGCTCGCTGCGCTCGCTCGGAATGTTATAGCCTTACCTAAAACCAATCCACCTTGCGTTCGTTTTTCGAAAAGACCGCGATTTTCCGATAATTTACAGACGCGCGGGATCGGTTTTGAGGTTAGGCTAGTTTTATAAGAGCGAGCGAAGCGAGCGAGAAGCTACATCAATTCCCGCGCTATAGTTATATATCAAATGTTCTTTACTAACAATTCTCACCGATCGAAAGAAAGTTTCTGATTTGATAGAAGAATAACAGATATGTTTCGCTAGGTACGCGATTCGTGCTGATCGATGTATCTCGATGATGTTGTTGTTTTCGTTTTTGTTTTCGTTTTTGTTTTCGTTTTTGTTTTCGTTTTTGTTTTCGTGTTTGTTTTCGTTTTTGTTTTCGTTTTTGTTTTCGTTTTTGTTTTCGTTTTTGTTTTCGTTTTTGTTTTCGTTTTTGTTTTCGTTTTTGATTTCGTTTTTGTTTTCGTTTTTGTTTTCGTTTTTGTTTTCGTTTTTGTTTTCGTTTTTGTTTTCGTTTTTGTTTTCGTTTTTGTTTTCGTTTTTGTTTTCGTGTTTGTTTTCGTTTTTGTTTTCGTTTTTGTTTTCGTTTTTGTTTTTGTTTTCGTTTTTGTTTTTGTTTTTGTCCTTGTTTCTGTCCTTGTCTTTGTCTTAATTGGTTTTTGTTTGTACGAGACTAAGTCCAGCGGCATAATGCTCTTCGATCGCACACGACCAAGTCCAGCGGCGTGTCGCTCCTAGGGCTGTTGCGAATACTTAAAAGTCCCTACGGTCAAAATCATTGGGTTGCGACTCACCTTTACGAGTTGCTCGCTCGCTGCGCTCGCTCGGAATGTTATAGCCTTACCTAAAACCAATCCACCTTGCGTTCGTTTTTCGAAAAGACCGCGATTTTCCGATAATTTACAGACGCGCGGGATCGGTTTTGAGGTTAGGCTAGTTTTATAAGAGCGAGCGAAGCGAGCGAGAAGCTACATCAATTCCCGCGCTATAGTTATATATCAAATGTTCTTTACTAACAATTCTCACCGATCGAAAGAAAGTTTCTGATTTGATAGAAGAATAACAGATATGTTTCGCTAGGTACGCGATTCGTGCTGATCGATGTATCTCGATGATGTTTTTGTTTTCGTTTTTGTTTTCGTTTTTGTTTTCGTTTTTGTTTTCGTTTTTGTTTTCGTTTTTGTTTTCGTTTTTGTTTTCGTTTTTGTTTTCGTTTTTGTTTTCGTTTTTGTTTTCGTGTTTGTTTTCGTTTTTGTTTTCGTTTTTGTTTTCGTTTTTGTTTTTGTTTTCGTTTTTGTTTTTGTTTTTGTCCTTGTTTCTGTCCTTGTCTTTGTCTTAATTGGTTTTTGTTTGTACGAGACTAAGTCCAGCGGCATAATGCTCTTCGATCGCACACGACCAAGTCCAGCGGCGTGTCGCTCCTAGGGCTGTTGCGAATACTTAAAAGTCCCTACGGTCAAAATCATTGGGTTGCGACTCACCTTTACGAGTTGCTCGCTCGCTGCGCTCGCTCGGAATGTTATAGCCTTACCTAAAACCAATCCACCTTGCGTTCGTTTTTCGAAAAGACCGCGATTTTCCGATAATTTACAGACGCGCGGGATCGGTTTTGAGGTTAGGCTAGTTTTATAAGAGCGAGCGAAGCGAGCGAGAAGCTACATCAATTCCCGCGCTATAGTTATATATCAAATGTTCTTTACTAACAATTCTCACCGATCGAAAGAAAGTTTCTGATTTGATAGAAGAATAACAGATATGTTTCGCTAGGTACGCGATTCGTGCTGATCGATGTATCTCGATGATGTTGTTGTTTTCGTTTTTGTTTTCGTTTTTGTTTTCGTTTTTGTTTTCGTTTTTGTTTTCGTGTTTGTTTTCGTTTTTGTTTTCGTTTTTGTTTTCGTTTTTGTTTTCGTTTTTGTTTTCGTTTTTGTTTTCGTTTTTGTTTTCGTTTTTGATTTCGTTTTTGTTTTCGTGTTTGTTTTCGTTTTTGTTTTCGTCTTTGTTTTCTTTTTTGTTTTCGTTTTTGTTTTCGTTTTTGTTTTCGTTTTTGTTTTCGTTTTTGTTTTCGTTTTTGTTTTCGTTTTTGTTTTCGTTTTTGTTTTCGTTTTTGTTTTCGTTTTTGATTTCGTTTTTGTTTTCGTTTTTGTTTTCGTTTTTGTTTTCGTTTTTGTTTTCGTTTTTGTTTTCGTTTTTGTTTTTGTTTTCGTTTTTGTTTTCGTTTTTGTTTTCGTTTTTGTTTTCGTTTTTGTTTTCGTTTTTGTTTTTGTTTTCGTTTTTGTTTTCGTTTTTGTTTTCGTTTTTGTTTTCGTTTTTGTTTTCGTGTTTGTTTTCGTTTTTGTTTTCGTTTTTGTTTTCGTTTTTGTTTTCGTTTTTGTTTTCGTTTTTGTTTTCGTTTTTGTTTTCGTTTTTGTTTTCGTTTTTCTTTTCGTGTTTGTTTTCGTTTTTGTTTTCGTTTTTGTTTTCGTTTTTGTTTTCGTTTTTGTTTTCGTTTTTGTTTTCGTTTTTGTTTTCGTTTTTGTTTTCGTTTTTGTTTTTGTTTTTGTTTTTGTTTTCGTTTTTGTTTTCGTTTTTGTTTTCGTTTTTGTTTTCGTTTTTGTTTTCGTTTTTGTTTTCGTTTTTGTTTTCGTTTTTGTTTTTGTTTTCGTTTTTGTTTTCGTTTTCGTTTTTGTTTTTGTTTTCGTTTTTGTTTTCGTTTTTGTTTTCGTTTTTGTTTTCGTTTTTGTTTTCGTTTTTGTTTTTGTTTTCGTTTTTGTTTTCGTTTTTGTTTTCGTTTTTGTTTTCGTTTTTGTTTTCGTTTTTGTTTTTGTTTTCGTTTTTGTTTTCGTTTTTGTTTTCGTTTTTGTTTTCGTTTTTGTTTTCGTGTTTGTTTTCGTTTTTGTTTTCGTTTTTGTTTTCGTTTTTGTTTTCGTTTTTGTTTTCGTTTTTGTTTTCGTTTTTGTTTTCGTTTTTGTTTTCGTTTTTCTTTTCGTGTTTGTTTTCGTTTTTGTTTTCGTTTTTGTTTTCGTTTTTGTTTTCGTTTTTGTTTTCGTTTTTGTTTTCGTTTTCGTTTTTGTTTTCGTTTTTGTTTTCGTTTTTGTTTTCGTTTTTGTTTTCGTTTTTGTTTTCGTTTTTGTTTTCGTTTTTGTTTTCGTTTTCTTTTTTGTTTTCGTTTTTGTTTTCGTTTTTGTTTTCGTTTTTGTTTTCGTTTTTGTTTTCGTTTTTGTTTTCGTTTTTGTTTACGTTTTTGTTTTCGTGTTTGTTTTCGTTTTTGTTTTCGTTTTTGTTTTCGTTTTTGTTTTCGTTTTTGTTTTCGTTTTTGTTTTCGTTTTTGTTTTCGTTTTTGTTTTTGTTTTCGTTTTTGTTTTCGTTTTTGTTTTTGTTTTCCTTTTCGTTTTTGTTTTCGTTTTTGTTTTCGTTTTTGTTTTCGTTTTTGTTTTCGTTTTTGTTTTCGTTTTTGTTTTCGTTTTTGTTTTTGTTTTCGTTTTTGTTTTCGTTTTTGTTTTTGTTTTCCTTTTCGTTTTTGTTTTCGTTTTTGTTTTCGTTTTTGTTTTCGTTTTTGTTTTCGTTTTTGTTTTCGTTTTTGTTTTCGTTTTTGTTTTCGTTTTTGTTTTCGTTTTTGTTTTCGTTTTTGTTTTCGTTTTTGTTTTTGTTTTCGTTTTTGTTTTCGTTTTTGTTTTTGTTT
>NW_026869732.1:182500-265000 GCF_905332965.1 Bombus pascuorum | reverse complement strand
GTTTTTGTTTTCGTTTTTGTTTTCGTTTTTGTTTTTGTTTTTGTTTTCGTTTTTGTTTTCGTTTTTGTTTTCGTTTTTGATTTCGTTTTTGTTTTCGTTTTTGTTTTCGTTTTTGTTTTCGTTTTTGTTTTCGTTTTTGTTTTCGTTTTTGTTTTCGTTTTTGTTTTCGTTTTTGTTTTCGTGTTTGTTTTCGTTTTTGTTTTCGTTTTTGTTTTCGTTTTTGTTTTTGTTTTCGTTTTTGTTTTTGTTTTTGTCCTTGTTTCTGTCCTTGTCTTTGTCTTAATTGGTTTTTGTTTGTACGAGACTAAGTCCAGCGGCATAATGCTCTTCGATCGCACACGACCAAGTCCAGCGGCGTGTCGCTCCTAGGGCTGTTGCGAATACTTAAAAGTCCCTACGGTCAAAATCATTGGGTTGCGACTCACCTTTACGAGTTGCTCGCTCGCTGCGCTCGCTCGGAATGTTATAGCCTTACCTAAAACCAATCCACCTTGCGTTCGTTTTTCGAAAAGACCGCGATTTTCCGATAATTTACAGACGCGCGGGATCGGTTTTGAGGTTAGGCTAGTTTTATAAGAGCGAGCGAAGCGAGCGAGAAGCTACATCAATTCCCGCGCTATAGTTATATATCAAATGTTCTTTACTAACAATTCTCACCGATCGAAAGAAAGTTTCTGATTTGATAGAAGAATAACAGATATGTTTCGCTAGGTACGCGATTCGTGCTGATCGATGTATCTCGATGATGTTTTTGTTTTCGTTTTTGTTTTCGTTTTTGTTTTCGTTTTTGTTTTCGTTTTTGTTTTCGTTTTTGTTTTCGTTTTTGTTTTCGTTTTTGTTTTCGTTTTTGTTTTCGTTTTTGTTTTCGTGTTTGTTTTCGTTTTTGTTTTCGTTTTTGTTTTCGTTTTTGTTTTTGTTTTCGTTTTTGTTTTTGTTTTTGTCCTTGTTTCTGTCCTTGTCTTTGTCTTAATTGGTTTTTGTTTGTACGAGACTAAGTCCAGCGGCATAATGCTCTTCGATCGCACACGACCAAGTCCAGCGGCGTGTCGCTCCTAGGGCTGTTGCGAATACTTAAAAGTCCCTACGGTCAAAATCATTGGGTTGCGACTCACCTTTACGAGTTGCTCGCTCGCTGCGCTCGCTCGGAATGTTATAGCCTTACCTAAAACCAATCCACCTTGCGTTCGTTTTTCGAAAAGACCGCGATTTTCCGATAATTTACAGACGCGCGGGATCGGTTTTGAGGTTAGGCTAGTTTTATAAGAGCGAGCGAAGCGAGCGAGAAGCTACATCAATTCCCGCGCTATAGTTATATATCAAATGTTCTTTACTAACAATTCTCACCGATCGAAAGAAAGTTTCTGATTTGATAGAAGAATAACAGATATGTTTCGCTAGGTACGCGATTCGTGCTGATCGATGTATCTCGATGATGTTGTTGTTTTCGTTTTTGTTTTCGTTTTTGTTTTCGTTTTTGTTTTCGTTTTTGTTTTCGTGTTTGTTTTCGTTTTTGTTTTCGTTTTTGTTTTCGTTTTTGTTTTCGTTTTTGTTTTCGTTTTTGTTTTCGTTTTTGTTTTCGTTTTTGATTTCGTTTTTGTTTTCGTTTTTGTTTTCGTTTTTGTTTTCGTTTTTGTTTTCGTTTTTGTTTTCGTTTTTGTTTTCGTTTTTGTTTTCGTTTTTGTTTTCGTGTTTGTTTTCGTTTTTGTTTTCGTTTTTGTTTTCGTTTTTGTTTTTGTTTTCGTTTTTGTTTTTGTTTTTGTCCTTGTTTCTGTCCTTGTCTTTGTCTTAATTGGTTTTTGTTTGTACGAGACTAAGTCCAGCGGCATAATGCTCTTCGATCGCACACGACCAAGTCCAGCGGCGTGTCGCTCCTAGGGCTGTTGCGAATACTTAAAAGTCCCTACGGTCAAAATCATTGGGTTGCGACTCACCTTTACGAGTTGCTCGCTCGCTGCGCTCGCTCGGAATGTTATAGCCTTACCTAAAACCAATCCACCTTGCGTTCGTTTTTCGAAAAGACCGCGATTTTCCGATAATTTACAGACGCGCGGGATCGGTTTTGAGGTTAGGCTAGTTTTATAAGAGCGAGCGAAGCGAGCGAGAAGCTACATCAATTCCCGCGCTATAGTTATATATCAAATGTTCTTTACTAACAATTCTCACCGATCGAAAGAAAGTTTCTGATTTGATAGAAGAATAACAGATATGTTTCGCTAGGTACGCGATTCGTGCTGATCGATGTATCTCGATGATGTTTTTGTTTTCGTTTTTGTTTTCGTTTTTGTTTTCGTTTTTGTTTTCGTTTTTGTTTTCGTTTTTGTTTTCGTTTTTGTTTTCGTTTTTGTTTTCGTTTTTGTTTTCGTTTTTGTTTTCGTTTTTGTTTTCGTTTTTGTTTTCGTTTTTGTTTTCGTTTTTGTTTTCGTGTTTGTTTTCGTTTTTGTTTTCGTTTTCGTTTTCGTTTTTGTTTTCTTTTTTGTTTTCGTTTTTGTTTTCGTTTTTGTTTTCGTTTTTGTTTTCGTTTTTGTTTTCGTTTTTGTTTTCGTTTTTGTTTTCGTGTTTGTTTTCGTTTTTGTTTTCGTTTTTGATTTCTTTTTTGTTTTCGTTTTTGTTTTCGTTTTTGTTTTCGTTTTTGTTTTCGTTTTTGTTTTCGTTTTTGTTTTCGTTTTTGTTTTCGTTTTTGTTTTCGTTTTTGTTTTCGTTTTTGTTTTCGTTTTTGTTTTCGTGTTTGTTTTCGTTTTTGTTTTCGTTTTCGTTTTCGTTTTTGTTTTCTTTTTTGTTTTCGTGTTTGTTTTCGTTTTTGTTTTCGTTTTTGTTTTCTTTTTTGTTTTCGTTTTTGTTTTCGTTTTTGTTTTCGTTTTTGTTTTCGTTTTTGTTTTCGTTTTTGTTTTCGTTTTTGTTTTCGTTTTTGTTTTCGTTTTTGTTTTCGTTTTTGTTTTCGTTTTTGTTTTCGTTTTTGTTTTCGTTTTTTTTTTCGTTTTTGTTTTCGTTTTTGTTTTCGTTTTTGTTTTCGTTTTTGTTTTCGTTTTTGTTTTCGTTTTTGTTTTCGTTTTTGTTTTCGTTTTTGTTTTCGTTTTTGTTTTCGTTTTTGTTTTCGTTTTTGTTTTCGTTTTTGTTTTCGTTTTTGTTTTCGTTTTTGTTTTCGTTTTTGTTTTCGTTTTTGTTTTCGTTTTTGTTTTCGTTTTTGTTTTCGTTTTTGTTTTCGTTTTTGTTTTCGTTTTTGTTTTCGTTTTTGTTTTCGTTTTTGATTTCGTTTTTGTTTTCGTTTTTGTTTTCGTTTTTGTTTTTGTTTTTGATTTTGTTTTTGTTTTTGTCCTTGTTTCTGTCCTTGTCTTTGTCTTAATTGGTTTTTGTTTGTACGAGACTAAGTCCAGCGGCATAATGCTCTTCGATCGCACACGACCAAGTCCAGCGGCGTGTCGCTCCTAGGGCTGTTGCGAATACTTAAAAGTCCCTACGGTCAAAATCATTGGGTTGCGACTCACCTTTACGAGTTGCTCGCTCGCTGCGCTCGCTCGGAATGTTATAGCCTTACCTAAAACCAATCCACCTTGCGTTCGTTTTTCGAAAAGACCGCGATTTTCCGATAATTTACAGACGCGCGGGATCGGTTTTGAGGTTAGGCTAGTTTTATAAGAGCGAGCGAAGCGAGCGAGAAGCTACATCAATTCCCGCGCTATAGTTATATATCAAATGTTCTTTACTAACAATTCTCACCGATCGAAAGAAAGTTTCTGATTTGATAGAAGAATAACAGATATGTTTCGCTAGGTACGCGATTCGTGCTGATCGATGTATCTCGATGATGTTTTTGTTTTCGTTTTTGTTTTCGTTTTTGTTTTCGTTTTTGTTTTCGTTTTTGTTTTCGTTTTTGTTTTCGTTTTTGTTTTCGTTTTTGTTTTCGTTTTTGTTTTCGTGTTTGTTTTCGTTTTTGTTTTCGTGTTTGTTTTCGTTTTTGTTTTCGTTTTCGTTTTCGTTTTTGTGTTCTTTTTTGTTTTCGTTTTTGTTTTCGTTTTTGTTTTCTTTTTTGTTTTCGTTTTTGTTTTCGTTTTTGTTTTCGTTTTTGTTTTCGTTTTTGTTTTCGTTTTTGATTTCGTTTTTGTTTTCGTTTTTGTTTTCGTTTTTGTTTTCGTTTTTGTTTTCGTTTTTGTTTTCGTTTTTGTTTTCGTTTTTGTTTTCGTGTTTGTTTTCGTTTTTGTTTTCGTTTTTGTTTTCGTTTTTGTTTTTGTTTTCGTTTTTGTTTTTGTTTTTGTCCTTGTTTCTGTCCTTGTCTTTGTCTTAATTGGTTTTTGTTTGTACGAGACTAAGTCCAGCGGCATAATGCTCTTCGATCGCACACGACCAAGTCCAGCGGCGTGTCGCTCCTAGGGCTGTTGCGAATACTTAAAAGTCCCTACGGTCAAAATCATTGGGTTGCGACTCACCTTTACGAGTTGCTCGCTCGCTGCGCTCGCTCGGAATGTTATAGCCTTACCTAAAACCAATCCACCTTGCGTTCGTTTTTCGAAAAGACCGCAATTTTCCGATAATTTACAGACGCGCGGGATCGGTTTTGAGGTTAGGCTAGTTTTATAAGAGCGAGCGAAGCGAGCGAGAAGCTACATCAATTCCCGCGCTATAGTTATATATCAAATGTTCTTTACTAACAATTCTCACCGATCGAAAGAAAGTTTCTGATTTGATAGAAGAATAACAGATATGTTTCGCTAGGTACGCGATTCGTGCTGATCGATGTATCTCGATGATGTTTTTGTTTTCGTTTTTGTTTTCGTTTTTGTTTTCGTTTTTGTTTTCGTTTTTGTTTTCGTTTTTGTTTTCGTTTTTGTTTTCGTTTTTGTTTTCGTTTTTGTTTTCGTTTTTGTTTTCGTGTTTGTTTTCGTTTTTGTTTTCGTTTTTGTTTTCGTTTTTGTTTTTGTTTTCGTTTTTGTTTTTGTTTTTGTCCTTGTTTCTGTCCTTGTCTTTGTCTTAATTGGTTTTTGTTTGTACGAGACTAAGTCCAGCGGCATAATGCTCTTCGATCGCACACGACCAAGTCCAGCGGCGTGTCGCTCCTAGGGCTGTTGCGAATACTTAAAAGTCCCTACGGTCAAAATCATTGGGTTGCGACTCACCTTTACGAGTTGCTCGCTCGCTGCGCTCGCTCGGAATGTTATAGCCTTACCTAAAACCAATCCACCTTGCGTTCGTTTTTCGAAAAGACCGCGATTTTCCGATAATTTACAGACGCGCGGGATCGGTTTTGAGGTTAGGCTAGTTTTATAAGAGCGAGCGAAGCGAGCGAGAAGCTACATCAATTCCCGCGCTATAGTTATATATCAAATGTTCTTTACTAACAATTCTCACCGATCGAAAGAAAGTTTCTGATTTGATAGAAGAATAACAGATATGTTTCGCTAGGTACGCGATTCGTGCTGATCGATGTATCTCGATGATGTTTTTGTTTTCGTTTTTGTTTTCGTTTTTGTTTTCGTTTTTGTTTTCGTTTTTGTTTTCGTTTTTGTTTTCGTTTTTGTTTTCGTTTTTGTTTTCGTTTTTGTTTTCGTTTTTGTTTTCGTTTTTGTTTTCGTTTTTGTTTTCGTTTTTGTTTTCGTTTTTGTTTTCGTGTTTGTTTTCGTTTTTGTTTTCGTTTTCGTTTTCGTTTTTGTTTTCTTTTTTGTTTTCGTTTTTGTTTTCGTTTTTGTTTTCGTTTTTGTTTTCGTTTTTGTTTTCGTTTTTGTTTTCGTTTTTGTTTTCGTGTTTGTTTTCGTTTTTGTTTTCGTTTTTGATTTCTTTTTTGTTTTCGTTTTTGTTTTCGTTTTTGTTTTCGTTTTTGTTTTCGTTTTTGTTTTCGTTTTTGTTTTCGTTTTTGTTTTCGTTTTTGTTTTCGTTTTTGTTTTCGTTTTTGTTTTCGTTTTTGTTTTCGTGTTTGTTTTCGTTTTTGTTTTCGTTTTCGTTTTCGTTTTTGTTTTCTTTTTTGTTTTCGTGTTTGTTTTCGTTTTTGTTTTCGTTTTTGTTTTCTTTTTTGTTTTCGTTTTTGTTTTCGTTTTTGTTTTCGTTTTTGTTTTCGTTTTTGTTTTCGTTTTTGTTTTCGTTTTTGTTTTCGTTTTTGTTTTCGTTTTTGTTTTCGTTTTTGTTTTCGTTTTTGTTTTCGTTTTTGTTTTCGTTTTTGTTTTCGTTTTTGTTTTCGTTTTTGTTTTCGTTTTTGTTTTCGTTTTTGTTTTCGTTTTTGTTTTCGTTTTTGTTTTCGTTTTTGTTTTCGTTTTTGTTTTCGTTTTTGTTTTCGTTTTTGTTTTCGTTTTTGTTTTCGTTTTTGTTTTCGTTTTTGTTTTCGTTTTTGTTTTCGTTTTTGTTTTCGTTTTTGTTTTCGTTTTTGTTTTCGTTTTTGTTTTCGTTTTTGTTTTCGTTTTTGTTTTCGTTTTTGTTTTCGTTTTTGATTTCGTTTTTGTTTTCGTTTTTGTTTTCGTTTTTGTTTTTGTTTTTGATTTTGTTTTTGTTTTTGTCCTTGTTTCTGTCCTTGTCTTTGTCTTAATTGGTTTTTGTTTGTACGAGACTAAGTCCAGCGGCATAATGCTCTTCGATCGCACACGACCAAGTCCAGCGGCGTGTCGCTCCTAGGGCTGTTGCGAATACTTAAAAGTCCCTACGGTCAAAATCATTGGGTTGCGACTCACCTTTACGAGTTGCTCGCTCGCTGCGCTCGCTCGGAATGTTATAGCCTTACCTAAAACCAATCCACCTTGCGTTCGTTTTTCGAAAAGACCGCGATTTTCCGATAATTTACAGACGCGCGGGATCGGTTTTGAGGTTAGGCTAGTTTTATAAGAGCGAGCGAAGCGAGCGAGAAGCTACATCAATTCCCGCGCTATAGTTATATATCAAATGTTCTTTACTAACAATTCTCACCGATCGAAAGAAAGTTTCTGATTTGATAGAAGAATAACAGATATGTTTCGCTAGGTACGCGATTCGTGCTGATCGATGTATCTCGATGATGTTTTTGTTTTCGTTTTTGTTTTCGTTTTTGTTTTCGTTTTTGTTTTCGTTTTTGTTTTCGTTTTTGTTTTCGTTTTTGTTTTCGTTTTTGTTTTCGTTTTTGTTTTCGTGTTTGTTTTCGTTTTTGTTTTCGTGTTTGTTTTCGTTTTTGTTTTCGTTTTCGTTTTCGTTTTTGTTTTCTTTTTTGTTTTCGTTTTTGTTTTCGTTTTTGTTTTCTTTTTTGTTTTCGTTTTTGTTTTCGTTTTTGTTTTCGTTTTTGTTTTCGTTTTTGTTTTCGTTTTTGATTTCGTTTTTGTTTTCGTTTTTGTTTTCGTTTTTGTTTTCGTTTTTGTTTTCGTTTTTGTTTTCGTTTTTGTTTTCGTTTTTGTTTTCGTGTTTGTTTTCGTTTTTGTTTTCGTTTTTGTTTTCGTTTTTGTTTTTGTTTTCGTTTTTGTTTTTGTTTTTGTCCTTGTTTCTGTCCTTGTCTTTGTCTTAATTGGTTTTTGTTTGTACGAGACTAAGTCCAGCGGCATAATGCTCTTCGATCGCACACGACCAAGTCCAGCGGCGTGTCGCTCCTAGGGCTGTTGCGAATACTTAAAAGTCCCTACGGTCAAAATCATTGGGTTGCGACTCACCTTTACGAGTTGCTCGCTCGCTGCGCTCGCTCGGAATGTTATAGCCTTACCTAAAACCAATCCACCTTGCGTTCGTTTTTCGAAAAGACCGCGATTTTCCGATAATTTACAGACGCGCGGGATCGGTTTTGAGGTTAGGCTAGTTTTATAAGAGCGAGCGAAGCGAGCGAGAAGCTACATCAATTCCCGCGCTATAGTTATATATCAAATGTTCTTTACTAACAATTCTCACCGATCGAAAGAAAGTTTCTGATTTGATAGAAGAATAACAGATATGTTTCGCTAGGTACGCGATTCGTGCTGATCGATGTATCTCGATGATGTTTTTGTTTTCGTTTTTGTTTTCGTTTTTGTTTTCGTTTTTGTTTTCGTTTTTGTTTTCGTTTTTGTTTTCGTTTTTGTTTTCGTTTTTGTTTTCGTTTTTGTTTTCGTTTTTGTTTTCGTTTTTGTTTTCGTTTTTGTTTTCGTGTTTGTTTTCGTTTTTGTTTTCGTTTTCGTTTTCGTTTTTGTTTTCTTTTTTGTTTTCGTGTTTGTTTTCGTTTTTGTTTTCGTTTTTGTTTTCTTTTTTGTTTTCGTTTTTGTTTTCGTTTTTGTTTTCGTTTTTGTTTTCGTTTTTGTTTTCGTTTTTGTTTTCGTTTTTGTTTTCGTTTTTGTTTTCGTTTTTGTTTTCGTTTTTGTTTTCGTTTTTGTTTTCGTTTTTGTTTTCGTTTTTGTTTTCGTGTTTGTTTTCGTTTTTGTTTTCGTTTTCGTTTTCGTTTTTGTTTTCTTTTTTGTTTTCGTGTTTGTTTTCGTTTTTGTTTTCGTTTTTGTTTTCTTTTTTGTTTTCGTTTTTGTTTTCGTTTTTGTTTTCGTTTTTGTTTTCGTTTTTGTTTTCGTTTTTGTTTTCGTTTTTGTTTTCGTTTTTGTTTTCGTTTTTGTTTTCGTTTTTGTTTTCGTTTTTGTTTTCGTTTTTGTTTTCGTTTTTGTTTTCGTTTTTGTTTTCGTTTTTGTTTTCGTTTTTGTTTTCGTTTTTGTTTTCGTTTTTGTTTTCGTTTTTGTTTTCGTTTTTGTTTTCGTTTTTGTTTTCGTTTTTGTTTTCGTGTTTGTTTTCGTTTTTGTTTTCGTTTTTGTTTTCTTTTTTGTTTTCGTTTTTGTTTTCGTTTTTGTTTTCGTTTTTGTTTGCGTTTTTGTTTTCGTTTTTGTTTTCGTTTTTGTTTTCGTTTTTGATTTCGTTTTTGTTTTCGTTTTTGTTTTCGTTTTTGTTTTTGTTTTTGATTTTGTTTTTGTTTTTGTCCTTGTTTCTGTCCTTGTCTTTGTCTTAATTGGTTTTTGTTTGTACGAGACTAAGTCCAGCGGCATAATGCTCTTCGATCGCACACGACCAAGTCCAGCGGCGTGTCGCTCCTAGGGCTGTTGCGAATACTTAAAAGTCCCTACGGTCAAAATCATTGGGTTGCGACTCACCTTTACGAGTTGCTCGCTCGCTGCGCTCGCTCGGAATGTTATAGCCTTACCTAAAACCAATCCACCTTGCGTTCGTTTTTCGAAAAGACCGCGATTTTCCGATAATTTACAGACGCGCGGGATCGGTTTTGAGGTTAGGCTAGTTTTATAAGAGCGAGCGAAGCGAGCGAGAAGCTACATCAATTCCCGCGCTATAGTTATATATCAAATGTTCTTTACTAACAATTCTCACCGATCGAAAGAAAGTTTCTGATTTGATAGAAGAATAACAGATATGTTTCGCTAGGTACGCGATTCGTGCTGATCGATGTATCTCGATGATGTTTTTGTTTTCGTTTTTGTTTTCGTTTTTGTTTTCGTTTTTGTTTTCGTTTTTGTTTTCGTTTTTGTTTTCGTTTTTGTTTTCGTTTTTGTTTTCGTTTTTGTTTTCGTTTTTGTTTTCGTTTTTGTTTTCGTGTTTGTTTTCGTTTTTGTTTTCGTTTTCGTTTTCGTTTTTGTTTTCTTTTTTGTTTTCGTGTTTGTTTTCGTTTTTGTTTTCGTTTTTGTTTTCTTTTTTGTTTTCGTTTTTGTTTTCGTTTTTGTTTTCGTTTTTGTTTTCGTTTTTGTTTTCGTTTTTGTTTTCGTTTTTGTTTTCGTTTTTGTTTTCGTTTTCGTTTTCGTTTTTGTTTTCTTTTTTGTTTTCGTTTTTGTTTTCGTGTTTGTTTTCGTTTTTGTTTTCGTTTTTGTTTTCTTTTTTGTTTTCGTTTTTGTTTTCGTGTTTGTTTTTGTTTTCGTTTTTGTTTTCGTTTTTGTTTTCGTTTTTGTTTTCGTTTTTGTTTTCGTTTTTGTTTTCGTTTTTGTTTTCGTTTTTGTTTTCGTTTTTGATTTCGTTTTTGTTTTCGTTTTTGTTTTCGTTTTTGTTTTCGTTTTTGTTTTCGTTTTTGTTTTCGTTTTTGATTTCGTTTTTGTTTTCGTTTTTGTTTTCGTTTTTGTTTTCGTTTTTGTTTTCGTTTTTGTTTTCGTTTTTGTTTTCGTTTTTGTTTTCGTTTTTGTTTTCGTTTTTGTTTTCGTTTTTGTTTTCGTGTTTGTTTTTGTTTTCGTTTTTGTTTTTGTTTTTGTCCTTGTTTCTGTCCTTGTCTTTGTCTTAATTGGTTTTTGTTTGTACGAGACTAAGTCCAGCGGCATAATGCTCTTCGATCGCACACGACCAAGTCCAGCGGCGTGTCGCTCCTAGGGCTGTTGCGAATACTTAAAAGTCCCTACGGTCAAAATCATTGGGTTGCGACTCACCTTTACGAGTTGCTCGCTCGCTGCGCTCGCTCGGAATGTTATAGCCTTACCTAAAACCAATCCACCTTGCGTTCGTTTTTCGAAAAGACCGCGATTTTCCGATAATTTACAGACGCGCGGGATCGGTTTTGAGGTTAGGCTAGTTTTATAAGAGCGAGCGAAGCGAGCGAGAAGCTACATCAATTCCCGCGCTATAGTTATATATCAAATGTTCTTTACTAACAATTCTCACCGATCGAAAGAAAGTTTCTGATTTGATAGAAGAATAACAGATATGTTTCGCTAGGTACGCGATTCGTGCTGATCGATGTATCTCGATGATGTTTTTGTTTTCGTTTTTGTTTTCGTTTTTGTTTTCGTTTTTGTTTTCGTTTTTGTTTTCGTTTTTGTTTTCGTTTTTGTTTTCGTTTTTGTTTTCGTTTTTGTTTTCGTGTTTGTTTTCGTTTTTGTTTTCGTGTTTGTTTTCGTTTTTGTTTTCGTTTTCGTTTTCGTTTTTGTTTTCTTTTTTGTTTTCGTTTTTGTTTTCGTTTTTGTTTTCTTTTTTGTTTTCGTTTTTGTTTTCGTTTTTGTTTTCGTTTTTGTTTTCGTTTTTGTTTTCGTTTTTGATTTCGTTTTTGTTTTCGTTTTTGTTTTCGTTTTTGTTTTCGTTTTTGTTTTCGTTTTTGTTTTCGTTTTTGTTTTCGTTTTTGTTTTCGTGTTTGTTTTCGTTTTTGTTTTCGTTTTTGTTTTCGTTTTTGTTTTTGTTTTCGTTTTTGTTTTTGTTTTTGTCCTTGTTTCTGTCCTTGTCTTTGTCTTAATTGGTTTTTGTTTGTACGAGACTAAGTCCAGCGGCATAATGCTCTTCGATCGCACACGACCAAGTCCAGCGGCGTGTCGCTCCTAGGGCTGTTGCGAATACTTAAAAGTCCCTACGGTCAAAATCATTGGGTTGCGACTCACCTTTACGAGTTGCTCGCTCGCTGCGCTCGCTCGGAATGTTATAGCCTTACCTAAAACCAATCCACCTTGCGTTCGTTTTTCGAAAAGACCGCGATTTTCCGATAATTTACAGACGCGCGGGATCGGTTTTGAGGTTAGGCTAGTTTTATAAGAGCGAGCGAAGCGAGCGAGAAGCTACATCAATTCCCGCGCTATAGTTATATATCAAATGTTCTTTACTAACAATTCTCACCGATCGAAAGAAAGTTTCTGATTTGATAGAAGAATAACAGATATGTTTCGCTAGGTACGCGATTCGTGCTGATCGATGTATCTCGATGATGTTTTTGTTTTCGTTTTTGTTTTCGTTTTTGTTTTCGTTTTTGTTTTCGTTTTTGTTTTCGTTTTTGTTTTCGTTTTTGTTTTCGTTTTTGTTTTCGTTTTTGTTTTCGTTTTTGTTTTCGTTTTTGTTTTCGTGTTTGTTTTCGTTTTTGTTTTCGTTTTCGTTTTCGTTTTTGTTTTCTTTTTTGTTTTCGTGATTGTTTTCGTTTTTGTTTTCGTTTTTGTTTTCTTTTTTGTTTTCGTTTTTGTTTTCGTTTTTGTTTTCGTTTTTGTTTTCGTTTTTGTTTTCGTTTTTGTTTTCGTTTTTGTTTTCGTTTTTGTTTTCGTTTTTGTTTTCGTTTTTGTTTTCGTTTTTGTTTTCGTTTTTGTTTTCGTTTTTGTTTTCGTTTTTGTTTTCGTTTTTGTTTTCGTTTTTGTTTTCGTTTTTGTTTTCGTTTTTGTTTTCGTTTTTGTTTTCGTTTTTGTTTTCGTTTTTGTTTTCGTTTTTGTTTTCGTGTTTGTTTTCGTTTTTGTTTTCGTTTTTGTTTTCTTTTTTGTTTTCGTTTTTGTTTTCGTTTTTGTTTTCGTTTTTGTTTTCGTTTTTGTTTTCGTTTTTGTTTTCGTTTTTGTTTTCGTTTTTGTTTTCGTTTTTGTTTTCGTTTTTGTTTTCGTTTTTGTTTTTGTTTTTGATTTTGTTTTTGTTTTTGTCCTTGTTTCTGTCCTTGTCTTTGTCTTAATTGGTTTTTGTTTGTACGAGACTAAGTCCAGCGGCATAATGCTCTTCGATCGCACACGACCAAGTCCAGCGGCGTGTCGCTCCTAGGGCTGTTGCGAATACTTAAAAGTCCCTACGGTCAAAATCATTGGGTTGCGACTCACCTTTACGAGTTGCTCGCTCGCTGCGCTCGCTCGGAATGTTATAGCCTTACCTAAAACCAATCCACCTTGCGTTCGTTTTTCGAAAAGACCGCGATTTTCCGATAATTTACAGACGCGCGGGATCGGTTTTGAGGTTAGGCTAGTTTTATAAGAGCGAGCGAAGCGAGCGAGAAGCTACATCAATTCCCGCGCTATAGTTATATATCAAATGTTCTTTACTAACAATTCTCACCGATCGAAAGAAAGTTTCTGATTTGATAGAAGAATAACAGATATGTTTCGCTAGGTACGCGATTCGTGCTGATCGATGTATCTCGATGATGTTTTTGTTTTCGTTTTTGTTTTCGTTTTTGTTTTCGTTTTTGTTTTCGTTTTTGTTTTCGTTTTTGTTTTCGTTTTTGTTTTCGTTTTTGTTTTCGTTTTTGTTTTCGTTTTTGTTTTCGTTTTTGTTTTCGTTTTTGTTTTCGTGTTTGTTTTCGTTTTTGTTTTCGTTTTTGTTTTCGTTTTTGTTTTCTTTTTTGTTTTCGTGTTTGTTTTCGTTTTTGTTTTCGTTTTTGTTTTCTTTTTTGTTTTCGTTTTTGTTTTCGTTTTTGTTTTCGTTTTTGTTTTCGTTTTTGTTTTCGTTTTTGTTTTCGTTTTTGTTTTCGTTTTTGTTTTCGTTTTCGTTTTCGTTTTTGTTTTCTTTTTTGTTTTCGTTTTTGTTTTCGTGTTTGTTTTCGTTTTTGTTTTCGTTTTTGTTTTCTTTTTTGTTTTCGTTTTTGTTTTCGTTTTTGTTTTCGTTTTTGTTTTCGTTTTTGTTTTCGTTTTTGTTTTCGTTTTTGTTTTCGTTTTTGTTTTCGTTTTTGTTTTCGTTTTTGTTTTCGTTTTTGATTTCGTTTTTGTTTTCGTTTTTGTTTTCGTTTTTGTTTTCGTTTTTGTTTTCGTTTTTGTTTTCGTTTTTGATTTCGTTTTTGTTTTCGTTTTTGTTTTCGTTTTTGTTTTCGTTTTTGTTTTCGTTTTTGTTTTCGTTTTTGTTTTCGTTTTTGTTTTCGTGTTTGTTTTCGTTTTTGTTTTCGTTTTTGTTTTCGTTTTTGTTTTTGTTTTCGTTTTTGTTTTTGTTTTTGTCCTTGTTTCTGTCCTTGTCTTTGTCTTAATTGGTTTTTGTTTGTATGAGACTAAGTCCAGCGGCATAATGCTCTTCGATCGCACACGACCAAGTCCAGCGGCGTGTCGCTCCTAGGGCTGTTGCGAATACTTAAAAGTCCCTACGGTCAAAATCATTGGGTTGCGACTCACCTTTACGAGTTGCTCGCTCGCTGCGCTCGCTCGGAATGTTATAGCCTTACCTAAAACCAATCCACCTTGCGTTCGTTTTTCGAAAAGACCGCGATTTTCCGATAATTTACAGACGCGCGGGATCGGTTTTGAGGTTAGGCTAGTTTTATAAGAGCGAGCGAAGCGAGCGAGAAGCTACATCAATTCCCGCGCTATAGTTATATATCAAATGTTCTTTACTAACAATTCTCACCGATCGAAAGAAAGTTTCTGATTTGATAGAAGAATAACAGATATGTTTCGCTAGGTACGCGATTCGTGCTGATCGATGTATCTCGATGATGTTTTTGTTTTCGTTTTTGTTTTCGTTTTTGTTTTCGTTTTTGTTTTCGTTTTTGTTTTCGTTTTTGTTTTCGTTTTTGTTTTCGTTTTTGTTTTCGTTTTTGTTTTCGTTTTTGTTTTCGTTTTTGTTTTCGTGTTTGTTTTCGTTTTTGTTTTCGTTTTCGTTTTCGTTTTTGTTTTCTTTTTTGTTTTCGTGATTGTTTTCGTTTTTGTTTTCGTTTTTGTTTTCGTTTTTGTTTTCGTTTTTGTTTTCGTTTTTGTTTTCGTTTTTGTTTTCGTTTTTGTTTTCGTTTTTGTTTTCGTTTTTGTTTTCGTTTTTGTTTTCGTTTTTGTTTTCGTTTTTGTTTTCGTTTTTGTTTTCGTTTTTGTTTTCGTTTTTGTTTTCGTTTTTGTTTTCGTTTTTGTTTTCGTTTTTGTTTTCGTTTTTGTTTTCGTGTTTGTTTTCGTTTTTGTTTTCGTTTTTGTTTTCTTTTTTGTTTTCGTTTTTGTTTTCGTTTTTGTTTTCGTTTTTGTTTTCGTTTTTGTTTTCGTTTTTGTTTTCGTTTTTGTTTTCGTTTTTGATTTCGTTTTTGTTTTCGTTTTTGTTTTCGTTTTTGTTTTTGTTTTTGATTTTGTTTTTGTTTTTGTCCTTGTTTCTGTCCTTGTCTTTGTCTTAATTGGTTTTTGTTTGTACGAGACTAAGTCCAGCGGCATAATGCTCTTCGATCGCACACGACCAAGTCCAGCGGCGTGTCGCTCCTAGGGCTGTTGCGAATACTTAAAAGTCCCTACGGTCAAAATCATTGGGTTGCGACTCACCTTTACGAGTTGCTCGCTCGCTTCGCTCGCTCGGAATGTTATAGCCTTACCTAAAACCAATCCACCTTGCGTTCGTTTTTCGAAAAGACCGCGATTTTCCGATAATTTACAGACGCGCGGGATCGGTTTTGAGGTTAGGCTAGTTTTATAAGAGCGAGCGAAGCGAGCGAGAAGCTACATCAATTCCCGCGCTATAGTTATATATCAAATGTTCTTTACTAACAATTCTCACCGATCGAAAGAAAGTTTCTGATTTGATAGAAGAATAACAGATATGTTTCGCTAGGTACGCGATTCGTGCTGATCGATGTATCTCGATGATGTTTTTGTTTTCGTTTTTGTTTTCGTTTTTGTTTTCGTTTTTGTTTTCGTTTTTGTTTTCGTTTTTGTTTTCGTTTTTGTTTTCGTTTTTGTTTTCGTTTTTGTTTTCGTTTTTGTTTTCGTTTTTGTTTTCGTTTTTGTTTTCGTGTTTGTTTTCGTTTTTGTTTTCGTTTTCGTTTTCGTTTTTGTTTTCTTTTTTGTTTTCGTGTTTGTTTTCGTTTTTGTTTTCGTTTTTGTTTTCTTTTTTGTTTTCGTTTTTGTTTTCGTTTTTGTTTTCGTTTTTGTTTTCGTTT
This sequence comes from Bombus pascuorum, assembly GCF_905332965.1. Classification (NCBI taxonomy): domain Eukaryota; kingdom Metazoa; phylum Arthropoda; class Insecta; order Hymenoptera; family Apidae; genus Bombus; species Bombus pascuorum. Next base: position 249,576 of record NW_026869732.1, on the reverse strand, counting down.
TTGTTTTCGTTTTTGTTTTCGTTTTTGTTTTCGTTTTTGTTTTCGTTTTCGTTTTCGTTTTTGTTTTCTTTTTTGTTTTCGTTTTTGTTTTCGTGTTTGTTTTCGTTTTTGTTTTCGTTTTTGTTTTCTTTTTTGTTTTCGTTTTTGTTTTCGTTTTTGTTTTCGTTTTTGTTTTCGTTTTTGTTTTCGTTTTTGTTTTCGTTTTTGTTTTCGTTTTTGTTTTCGTTTTTGTTTTCGTTTTTGTTTTCGTTTTTGATTTCGTTTTTGTTTTCGTTTTTGTTTTCGTTTTTGTTTTCGTTTTTGTTTTCGTTTTTGTTTTCGTTTTTGATTTCGTTTTTGTTTTCGTTTTTGTTTTCGTTTTTGTTTTCGTTTTTGTTTTCGTTTTTGTTTTCGTTTTTGTTTTCGTTTTTGTTTTCGTGTTTGTTTTCGTTTTTGTTTTCGTTTTTGTTTTCGTTTTTGTTTTTGTTTTCGTTTTTGTTTTTGTTTTTGTCCTTGTTTCTGTCCTTGTCTTTGTCTTAATTGGTTTTTGTTTGTATGAGACTAAGTCCAGCGGCATAATGCTCTTCGATCGCACACGACCAAGTCCAGCGGCGTGTCGCTCCTAGGGCTGTTGCGAATACTTAAAAGTCCCTACGGTCAAAATCATTGGGTTGCGACTCACCTTTACGAGTTGCTCGCTCGCTGCGCTCGCTCGGAATGTTATAGCCTTACCTAAAACCAATCCACCTTGCGTTCGTTTTTCGAAAAGACCGCGATTTTCCGATAATTTACAGACGCGCGGGATCGGTTTTGAGGTTAGGCTAGTTTTATAAGAGCGAGCGAAGCGAGCGAGAAGCTACATCAATTCCCGCGCTATAGTTATATATCAAATGTTCTTTACTAACAATTCTCACCGATCGAAAGAAAGTTTCTGATTTGATAGAAGAATAACAGATATGTTTCGCTAGGTACGCGATTCGTGCTGATCGATGTATCTCGATGATGTTGTTGTTTTCGTTTTTGTTTTCGTTTTTGTTTTCGTTTTTGTTTTCGTTTTTGTTTTCGTTTTTGTTTTTGTTTTCGTTTTTGTTTTTGTTTTTGTCCTTGTTTCTGTCCTTGTCTTTGTCTTAATTGGTTTTTGTTTGTACGAGACTAAGTCCAGCGGCATAATGCTCTTCGATCGCACACGACCAAGTCCAGCGGCGTGTCGCTCCTAGGGCTGTTGCGAATACTTAAAAGTCCCTACGGTCAAAATCATTGGGTTGCGACTCACCTTTACGAGTTGCTCGCTCGCTGCGCTCGCTCGGAATGTTATAGCCTTACCTAAAACCAATCCACCTTGCGTTCGTTTTTCGAAAAGACCGCGATTTTCCGATAATTTACAGACGCGCGGGATCGGTTTTGAGGTTAGGCTAGTTTTATAAGAGCGAGCGAAGCGAGCGAGAAGCTACATCAATTCCCGCGCTATAGTTATATATCAAATGTTCTTTACTAACAATTCTCACCGATCGAAAGAAAGTTTCTGATTTGATAGAAGAATAACAGATATGTTTCGCTAGGTACGCGATTCGTGCTGATCGATGTATCTCGATGATGTTGTTGTTTTCGTTTTTGTTTTCGTTTTTGTTTTCGTTTTTGTTTTCGTTTTTCTTTTCGTGTTTGTTTTCGTTTTTGTTTTCGTTTTTGTTTTCTTTTTTGTTTTCGTTTTTGTTTTCGTTTTTGTTTTCTTTTTTGTTTTCGTTTTTGTTTTCGTTTTTGTTTTCGTTTTTGTTTTCGTTTTTGTTTTCGTTTTTGTTTTCGTTTTTGTTTTCGTTTTTGTTTTCGTTTTTGTTTTCGTTTTTGTTTTTGTTTTCGTTTTTGTTTTCGTTTTTGTTTTCGTTTTTGTTTTCGTTTTTGTTTTCGTTTTTGTTTTCGTTTTTGTTTTTGTTTTCGTTTTTGTTTTCGTTTTTGTTTTTGTTTTCCTTTTCGTTTTTGTTTGTGTTTTTGTTTTCGTTTTTGTTTTCGTTTTTGTTTTCGTTTTTGTTTTCGTTTTTGTTTTCGTTTTTGTTTTCGTTTTTGTTTTCGTGTTTGTTTTCGTTTTTGTTTTCGTTTTTGTTTTCGTTTTTGTTTTTGTTTTCGTTTTTGTTTTCGTTTTTGTTTTTGTTTTCCTTTTCGTTTTTGTTTGTGTTTTTGTTTTTGTCCTTGTTTCTGTCCTTGTCTTTGTCTTAATTGGTTTTTGTTTGTACGAGACTAAGTCCAGCGGCATAATGCTCTTCGATCGCACACGACCAAGTCCAGCGGCGTGTCGCTCCTAGGGCTGTTGCGAATACTTAAAAGTCCCTACGGTCAAAATCATTGGGTTGCGACTCACCTTTACGAGTTGCTCGCTCGCTGCGCTCGCTCGGAATGTTATAGCCTTACCTAAAACCAATCCACCTTGCGTTCGTTTTTCGAAAAGACCGCGATTTTCCGATAATTTACAGACGCGCGGGATCGGTTTTGAGGGTAGGCTAGTTTTATAAGAGCGAGCGAAGCGAGCGAGAAGCTACATCAATTCCCGCGCTATAGTTATATATCAAATGTTCTTTACTAACAATTCTCACCGATCGAAAGAAAGTTTCTGATTTGATAGAAGAATAACAGATATGTTTCGCTAGGTACGCGATTCGTGCTGATCGATGTATCTCGATGATGTTTTTGTTTTCGTTTTTGTTTTCGTTTTTGTTTTCGTTTTTGTTTTCGTTTTTCTTTTCGTGTTTGTTTTCGTTTTTTTTTCTTTTTTGTTTTCTTTTTTGTTTTCGTTTTTGTTTTCGTTTTTGTTTTCTTTTTTGTTTTCGTTTTTGTTTTCGTTTTTGTTTTCGTTTTTGTTTTCGTTTTTGTTTTCGTTTTTGTTTTCGTTTTTGTTTTCGTTTTTCTTTTCGTGTTTGTTTTCGTTTTTGTTTTCGTTTTTGTTTTCTTTTTTGTTTTCTTTTTTGTTTTCGTTTTTGTTTTCTTTTTTGTTTTCGTTTTTGTTTTCGTTTTTGTTTTTGTTTTCGTTTTTGTTTTCGTTTTTGTTTTCGTTTTTGTTTTCGTTTTTGTTTTCGTTTTTGTTTTTGTTTTCGTTTTTGTTTTCGTTTTTGTTTTCGTTTTTGTTTTCGTTTTTGTTTTGGTTTTTGTTTTCGTTTTTGTTTTTGTTTTCGTTTTTGTTTTCGTTTTTGTTTTTGTTTTCCTTTTCGTTTTTGTTTGTGTTTTTGTTTTCGTTTTTGTTTTCGTTTTTGTTTTCGTTTTTGTTTTCGTTTTTGTTTTCGTTTTTGTTTTCGTTTTTGTTTTCGTGTTTGTTTTCGTTTTTGTTTTCGTTTTTGTTTTCGTTTTTGTTTTTGTTTTCGTTTTTGTTTTCGTTTTTGTTTTTGTTTTCCTTTTCGTTTTTGTTTGTGTTTTTGTTTTTGTCCTTGTTTCTGTCCTTGTCTTTGTCTTAATTGGTTTTTGTTTGTACGAGACTAAGTCCAGCGGCATAATGCTCTTCGATCGCACACGACCAAGTCCAGCGGCGTGTCGCTCCTAGGGCTGTTGCGAATACTTAAAAGTCCCTACGGTCAAAATCATTGGGTTGCGACTCACCTTTACGAGTTGCTCGCTCGCTGCGCTCGCTCGGAATGTTATAGCCTTACCTAAAACCAATCCACCTTGCGTTCGTTTTTCGAAAAGACCGCGATTTTCCGATAATTTACAGACGCGCGGGATCGGTTTTGAGGTTAGGCTAGTTTTATAAGAGCGAGCGAAGCGAGCGAGAAGCTACATCAATTCCCGCGCAATAGTTATATATCAAATGTTCTTTACTAACAATTCTCACCGATCGAAAGAAAGTTTCTGATTTGATAGAAGAATAACAGATATGTTTCGCTAGGTACGCGATTCGTGCTGATCGATGTATCTCGATGATGTTTTTGTTTTCGTTTTTGTTTTCGTTTTTGTTTACGTTTTTGTTTTCGTTTTTCTTTTCGTGTTTGTTTTCGTTTTTGTTTTCGTTTTTGTTTTCTTTTTTGTTTTCGTTTTTGTTTTCGTTTTTGTTTTCTTTTTTGTTTTCGTTTTTCTTTTCGTTTTTGTTTTCGTTTTTGTTTTCGTTTTTGTTTTCGTTTTTGTTTTCGTTTTTGTTCTCGTTTTTGTTTTTGTTTTCGTTTTTGTTTTCGTTTTTGTTTTCGTTTTTGTTTTCGTTTTTGTTTTCGTTTTTGTTTTTGTTTTCGTTTTTGTTTTCGTTTTTGTTTTTGTTTTCCTTTTCGTTTTTGTTTGTGTTTTTGTTTTCGTTTTTGTTTTCGTTTTTGTTTTCGTTTTTGTTTTCTTTTTTGTTTTCGTGTTTGTTCTCGTTTTTGTTTTCGTTTTTGTTTTCGTTTTTGTTTTCGTTTTTGTTTTCGTTTTTGTTTTCGTTTTTGTTTTCGTTTTTGTTTTTGTGTTCGTTTTTGTTTTCGTTTTTGTTTTTGTTTTCCTTTTCGTTTTTGTTTGTGTTTTTGTTTTCGTTTTTGTTTTCGTTTTTGTTTTCGTTTTTGTTTTCGTTTTTGTTTTCGTTTTTGTTTTCGTTTTTGTTTTCGTTTTTGTTTTTGTTTTCGTTTTTGTTTTCGTTTTTGTTTTCGTTTTTGTTTTCGTGTTTGTTTTCGTTTTTGTTTTCGTGTTTGTTTTCGTTTTTGTTTTTGTTTTTGTTTTCGTTTTTGTTTTCGTTTTTGTTTTCGTTTTTGTTTTCGTTTTTGTTTTTGTTTTCGTTTTTGTTTTCGTTTTTGTTTTCGTTTTTGTTTTCGTTTTTGTTTTCGTTTTTGTTTTCGTTTTTGTTTTTGTTTTCGTTTTTGTTTTCGTTTTTGTTTTTGTTTTCCTTTTCGTTTTTGTTTTCGTTTTTGTTTTCGTTTTTGTTTTCGTTTTTGTTTTCGTTTTTGTTTTCGTTTTTGTTTTCGTGTTTGTTCTCGTTTTTGTTTTCGTTTTTGTTTTCGTTTTTGATTTCGTTTTTGTTTTCGTTTTTGTTTTCGTTTTTGTTTTCGTTTTTGTTTTCGTTTTTGTTTTTGTTTTCGTTTTTGTTTTTGTTTTTGTCCTTGTTTCTGTCCTTGTCTTTGTCTTAATTGGTTTTTGTTTGTACGAGACTAAGTCCAGCGGCATAATGCTCTTCGATCGCACACGACCAAGTCCAGCGGCGTGTCGCTCCTAGGGCTGTTGCGAATACTTAAAAGTCCCTACGGTCAAAATCATTGGGTTGCGACTCACCTTTACGAGTTGCTCGCTCGCTGCGCTCGCTCGGAATGTTATAGCCTTACCTAAAACCAATCCACCTTGCGTTCGTTTTTCGAAAAGACCGCGATTTTCCGATAATTTACAGACGCGCGGGATCGGTTTTGAGGTTAGGCTAGTTTTATAAGAGCGAGCGAAGCGAGCGAGAAGCTACATCAATTCCCGCGCTATAGTTATATATCAAATGTTCTTTACTAACAATTCTCACCGATCGAAAGAAAGTTTCTGATTTGATAGAAGAATAACAGATATGTTTCGCTAGGTACGCGATTCGTGCTGATCGATGTATCTCGATGATGTTTTTGTTTTCGTTTTTGTTTTCGTTTTTGTTTTCGTTTTTGTTTTCGTTTTTGTTTTCGTTTTTGTTTTCGTTTTTGTTTTCGTTTTTGTTTTCGTGTTTGTTTTCGTTTTTGTTTTCGTTTTTGTTTTCTTTTTTGTTTTCGTTTTTGTTTTCGTTTTTGTTTTCGTTTGTGTTTTCGTTTTTGTTTTCGTTTTTGTTTTCGTTTTTGTTTTCGTTTTTGTTTTTGTTTTCGTTTTTGTTTTCGTTTTTGTTTTCGTTTTTGTTTTCGTTTTTGTTTTCGTTTTTGTTTTCGTTTTTGTTTTTGTTTTCGTTTTTGTTTTCGTTTTTGTTTTTGTTTTCCTTTTCGTTTTTGTTTGTGTTTTTGTTTTCGTTTTTGTTTTCGTTTTTGTTTTCGTTTTTGTTTTCGTTTTTGTTTTCGTTTTTGTTTTCGTTTTTGTTTTCGTTTTTGTTTTCGTTTTTGTTTTCGTTTTTGTTTTCGTTTTTGTTTTCGTTTTTGTTTTCGTTTTTGTTTTCGTTTTTGTTTTCTTTTTTGTTTTCGTATTTGTTTTCGTTTTTGTTTTCGTTTTTGTTTTCGTTTTTGTTTTCGTTTTTGTTTTCGTTTTTGTTTTCGTTTTTGTTTTCGTTTTTGTTTTCGTTTTTGTTTTCGTTTTTCTTTTCGTGTTTGTTTTCGTTTTTGTTTTCGTTTTTGTTTTCTTTTTTGTTTCCTTTTTTGTTTTCGTTTTTGTTTTCTTTTTTGTTTTCGTTTTTGTTTTCGTTTTTGTTTTCGTTTTTGTTTTCGTTTTTGTTTTCGTTTTTGTTTTCGTTTTTGTTTTCGTTTTTGTTTTCGTTTTTGTTTTCGTTTTTGTTTACGTTTTTGTTTTTGTTTTCGTTTTTGTTTTCGTTTTTGTTTTCGTTTTTGTTTTCGTTTTTGTTTTCGTTTTTGTTTTCGTTTTTGTTTTTGTTTTCGTTTTTGTTTTCGTTTTTGTTTTTGTTTTCCTTTTCGTTTTTGTTTGTGTTTTTGTTTTCGTTTTTGTTTTCGTTTTTGATTTCGTTTTTGTTTTCGTTTTTGTTTTCGTTTTTGTTTTCGTTTTTGTTTTCGTTTTTGTTTTCGTTTTTGTTTTCGTTTTTGTTTTCGTGTTTGTTTTCGTTTTTGTTTTTGTTTTCGTTTTTGTTTTCGTTTTTGTTTTCGTTTTTGTTTTCGTGTTTGTTTTCGTTTTTGTTTTCGTTTTTGTTTTCGTTTTTGTTTTCGTTTTTGTTTTTGTTTTCGTTTTTGTTTTCGTTTTTGTTTTTGTTTTCCTTTTCGTTTTTGTTTGTGTTTTTGTTTTCGTTTTTGTTTTCGTTTTTGTTTTCGTTTTTGTTTTCGTTTTTGTTTTCTTTTTTGTTTTCGTTTTTGTTTTCGTTTTTGTTTTCGTTTTTGTTTTCGTTTTTGTTTTCGTTTTTGTTTTCGTGTTTGTTTTCGTTTTTGTTTTCGTTTTCGTTTTCGTTTTTGTTTTCTTTTTTGTTTTCGTGTTTGTTTTCGTTTTTGTTTTCGTTTTTGTTTTCGTTTTTGTTTTCGTTTTTGTTTTCGTTTTTGTTTTCGTTTTTGTTTTCGTTTTTGTTTTCGTTTTTGTTTTCGTTTTTGACTTCGTTTTTGTTTTCGTTTTTGTTTTCGTTTTTGTTTTCGTTTTTGTTTTCGTTTTTGTTTTCGTGTTTGTTTTCGTTTTTTTTCGTTTTTGTTTTCGTTTTTGTTTTTGTTTTCGTTTTTGTTTTTGTTTTTGTCCTTGTTTCTGTCCTTGTCTTTGTCTTAATTGGTTTTTGTTTGTACGAGACTAAGTCCAGCGGCATAATGCTCTTCGATCGCACACGACCAAGTCCAGCGGCGTGTCGCTCCTAGGGCTGTTGCGAATACTTAAAAGTCCCTACGGTCAAAATCATTGGGTTGCGACTCACCTTTACGAGTTGCTCGCTCGCTGCGCTCGCTCGGAATGTTATAGCCTTACCTAAAACCAATCCACCTTGCGTTCGTTTTTCGAAAAGACCGCGATTTTCCGATAATTTACAGACGCGCGGGATCGGTTTTGAGGTTAGGCTAGTTTTATAAGAGCGAGCGAAGCGAGCGAGAAGCTACATCAATTCCCGCGCTATAGTTATATATCAAATGTTCTTTACTAACAATTCTCACCGATCGAAAGAAAGTTTCTGATTTGATAGAAGAATAACAGATATGTTTCGCTAGGTACGCGATTCGTGCTGATCGATGTATCTCGATGATGTTTTTGTTTTCGTTTTTGTTTTCGTTTTTGTTTTCGTTTTTGTTTTCGTTTTTGTTTTCTTTTTTGTTTTCGTTTTTGTTTTCGTTTTTGTTTTCGTTTTTGTTTTCGTGTTTGTTTTCGTTTTTGTTTTCGTTTTCGTTTTCGTTTTCGTTTTTGTTTTCTTTTTTGTTTTCGTTTTTGTTTTCGTTTTTGTTTTCGTTTTTGTTTTCGTTTTTGTTTTCGTTTTTGTTTTCGTTTTTGTTTTCGTTTTTGTTTTCGTTTTTGTTTTCGTTTTTGATTTCGTTTTTGTTTTCGTTTTTGTTTTCGTTTTTGTTTTCGTTTTTGTTTTCGTTTTTGTTTTCGTTTTTGTTTTCGTTTTTGTTTTCGTGTTTGTTTTCGTTTTTGTTTTCGTTTTTGTTTTCGTTTTTGTTTTTGTTTTTGTTTTCGTTTTTGTTTTTGTTTTTGTCCTTGTTTCTGTCCTTGTCTTTGTCTTAATTGGTTTTTGTTTGTACGAGACTAAGTCCAGCGGCATAATGCTCTTCGATCGCACACGACCAAGTCCAGCGGCGTGTCGCTCCTAGGGCTGTTGCGAATACTTAAAAGTCCCTACGGTCAAAATCATTGGGTTGCGACTCACCTTTACGAGTTGCTCGCTCGCTGCGCTCGCTCGGAATGTTATAGCCTTACCTAAAACCAATCCACCTTGCGTTCGTTTTTCGAAAAGACCGCGATTTTCCGATAATTTACAGACGCGCGGGATCGGTTTTGAGGTTAGGCTAGTTTTATAAGAGCGAGCGAAGCGAGCGAGAAGCTACATCAATTCCCGCGCTATAGTTATATATCAAATGTTCTTTACTAACAATTCTCACCGATCGAAAGAAAGTTTCTGATTTGATAGAAGAATAACAGATATGTTTCGCTAGGTACGCGATTCGTGCTGATCGATGTATCTCGATGATGTTTTTTTTTCGTTTTTGTTTTCGTTTTTGTTTTCGTTTTTGTTTTCGTTTTTGTTTTCTTTTTTGTTTTCGTTTTTGTTTTCGTTTTTGTTTTCGTTTTTGTTTTCGTGTTTGTTTTCGTTTTTGTTTTCGTTTTCGTTTTCGTTTTCGTTTTTGTTTTCTTTTTTGTTTTCGTTTTTGTTTTCGTTTTTGTTTTCGTTTTTGTTTTCGTTTTTGTTTTCGTTTTTGTTTTCGTTTTTGTTTTCGTTTTTGTTTTCGTTTTTGTTTTCGTTTTTGTTTTCGTTTTTGATTTCGTTTTTGTTTTCGTTTTTGTTTTCGTTTTTGTTTTCGTTTTTGTTTTCGTTTTTGTTTTCGTTTTTGTTTTCGTTTTTGTTTTCGTGTTTGTTTTCGTTTTTGTTTTCGTTTTTGTTTTCGTTTTTGTTTTTGTTTTCGTTTTTGTTTTTGTTTTTGTCCTTGTTTCTGTCCTTGTCTTTGTCTTAATTGGTTTTTGTTTGTACGAGACTAAGTCCAGCGGCATAATGCTCTTCGATCGCACACGACCAAGTCCAGCGGCGTGTCGCTCCTAGGGCTGTTGCGAATACTTAAAAGTCCCTACGGTCAAAATCATTGGGTTGCGACTCACCTTTACGAGTTGCTCGCTCGCTGCGCTCGCTCGGAATGTTATAGCCTTACCTAAAACCAATCCACCTTGCGTTCGTTTTTCGAAAAGACCGCGATTTTCCGATAATTTACAGACGCGCGGGATCGGTTTTGAGGTTAGGCTAGTTTTATAAGAGCGAGCGAAGCGAGCGAGAAGCTACATCAATTCCCGCGCTATAGTTATATATCAAATGTTCTTTACTAACAATTCTCACCGATCGAAAGAAAGTTTCTGATTTGATAGAAGAATAACAGATATGTTTCGCTAGGTACGCGATTCGTGCTGATCGATGTATCTCGATGATGTTTTTGTTTTCGTTTTTGTTTTCGTTTTTGTTTTCGTTTTTGTTTTCGTTTTTGTTTTCTTTTTTGTTTTCGTTTTTGTTTTCGTTTTTGTTTTCGTTTTTGTTTTCGTGTTTGTTTTCGTTTTTGTTTTCGTTTTCGTTTTCGTTTTCGTTTTTGTTTTCTTTTTTGTTTTCGTTTTTGTTTTCGTTTTTGTTTTCGTTTTTGTTTTCGTTTTTGTTTTCGTTTTTGTTTTCGTTTTTGTTTTCGTTTTTGTTTTCGTTTTTGTTTTCGTTTTTGTTTTCGTTTTTGTTTTCGTTTTTGTTTTCGTTTTTGTTTTCGTTTTTGTTTTCGTTTTTGATTTTGTTTTTGTTTTCGTTTTTGTTTTCGTTTTTGTTTTCGTTTTTGTTTTCGTTTTTGTTTTCGTTTTTGTTTTTGTTTTTGTTTTCGTTTTTGTTTTTGTTTTTGTCCTTGTTTCTGTCCTTGTCTTTGTCTTAATTGGTTTTTGTTTGTACGAGACTAAGTCCAGCGGCATAATGCTCTTCGATCGCACACGACCAAGTCCAGCGGCGTGTCGCTCCTAGGGCTGTTGCGAATACTTAAAAGTCCCTACGGTCAAAATCATTGGGTTGCGACTCACCTTTACGAGTTGCTCGCTCGCTGCGCTCGCTCGGAATGTTATAGCCTTACCTAAAACCAATCCACCTTGCGTTCGTTTTTCGAAAAGACCGCGATTTTCCGATAATTTACAGACGCGCGGGATCGGTTTTGAGGTTAGGCTAGTTTTATAAGAGCGAGCGAAGCGAGCGAGAAGCTACATCAATTCCCGCGCTATAGTTATATATCAAATGTTCTTTACTAACAATTCTCACCGATCGAAAGAAAGTTTCTGATTTGATAGAAGAATAACAGATATGTTTCGCTAGGTACGCGATTCGTGCTGATCGATGTATCTCGATGATGTTTTTGTTTTCGTTTTTGTTTTCGTTTTTGTTTTCGTTTTTGTTTTCGTTTTTGTTTTCTTTTTTGTTTTCGTTTTTGTTTTCGTTTTTGTTTTCGTTTTTGTTTTCGTGTTTGTTTTCGTTTTTGTTTTCGTTTTCGTTTTCGTTTTCGTTTTTGTTTTCTTTTTTGTTTTCGTTTTTGTTTTCGTTTTTGTTTTCGTTTTTGTTTTCGTTTTTGATTTCGTTTTTGTTTTCGTTTTTGTTTTCGTTTTTGTTTTCGTTTTTGTTTTCGTTTTTGTTTTCGTTTTTGTTTTCGTTTTTGTTTTCGTGTTTGTTTTCGTTTTTGTTTTCGTTTTTGTTTTCGTTTTTGTTTTTTTTTTTGTTTTTTTTTTTGTTTTTGTTTTTGTCCTTGTTTCTGTCCTTGTCTTTGTCTTAATTGGTTTTTGTTTGTACGAGACTAAGTCCAGCGGCATAATGCTCTTCGATCGCACACGACCAAGTCCAGCGGCGTGTCGCTCCTAGGGCTGTTGCGAATACTTAAAAGTCCCTACGGTCAAAATCATTGGGTTGCGACTCACCTTTACGAGTTGCTCGCTCGCTGCGCTCGCTCGGAATGTTATAGCCTTACCTAAAACCAATCCACCTTGCGTTCGTTTTTCGAAAAGACCGCGATTTTCCGATAATTTACAGACGCGCGGGATCGGTTTTGAGGTTAGGCTAGTTTTATAAGAGCGAGCGAAGCGAGCGAGAAGCTACATCAATTCCCGCGCTATAGTTATATATCAAATGTTCTTTACTAACAATTCTCACCGATCGAAAGAAAGTTTCTGATTTGATAGAAGAATAACAGATATGTTTCGCTAGGTACGCGATTCGTGCTGATCGATGTATCTCGATGATGTTTTTGTTTTCGTTTTTGTTTTCGTTTTTGTTTTCGTTTTTGTTTTCGTTTTTCTTTTCGTGTTTGTTTTCGTTTTTGTTTTCGTTTTTGTTTTCTTTTTTGTTTTCGTTTTTGTTTTCGTTTTTGTTTTCTTTTTTGTTTTCGTTTTTGTTTTCGTTTTTGTTTTCGTTTTTGTTTTCGTTTTCGTTTTCGTTTTTGTTTTCGTTTTTGTTTTCGTTTTTGTTTTCGTTTTTGTTTTCGTTTTTGTTTTCGTTTTTGTTTTTGTTTTCGTTTTTGTTTTCGTTTTTGTTTTCGTTTTTGTTTTCGTTTTTGTTTTCGTTTTTGTTTTCGTTTTTGTTTTCGTTTTTGTTTTCGTGTTTGTTTTCGTTTTTGTTTTCGTTTTTGTTTTCGTTTTTGTTTTTGTTTTCGTTTTTGTTTTTGTTTTTGTCCTTGTTTCTGTCCTTGTCTTTGTCTTAATTGGTTTTTGTTTGTACGAGACTAAGTCCAGCGGCATAATGCTCTTCGATCGCACACGACCAAGTCCAGCGGCGTGTCGCTCCTAGGGCTGTTGCGAATACTTAAAAGTCCCTACGGTCAAAATCATTGGGTTGCGACTCACCTTTACGAGTTGCTCGCTCGCTGCGCTCGCTCGGAATGTTATAGCCTTACCTAAAACCAATCCACCTTGCGTTCGTTTTTCGAAAAGACCGCGATTTTCCGATAATTTACAGACGCGCGGGATCGGTTTTGAGGTTAGGCTAGTTTTATAAGAGCGAGCGAAGCGAGCGAGAAGCTACATCAATTCCCGCGCTATAGTTATATATCAAATGTTCTTTACTAACAATTCTCACCGATCGAAAGAAAGTTTCTGATTTGATAGAAGAATAACAGATATGTTTCGCTAGGTACGCGATTCGTGCTGATCGATGTATCTCGATGATGTTTTTGTTTTCGTTTTTGTTTTCGTTTTTGTTTTCGTTTTTGTTTTCGTTTTTGTTTTTGTTTTCGTTTTTGTTTTCGTTTTTGTTTTCGTTTTTGTTTTCGTTTTTGTTTTCGTTTTTGTTTTCGTTTTTGTTTTTGTTTTCGTTTTTGTTTTCGTTTTTGTTTTTGTTTTCCTTTTCGTTTTTGTTTGTGTTTTTGTTTTCGTTTTTGTTTTCGTTTTTGTTTTCGTTTTTGTTTTCGTTTTTGTTTTCGTTTTTGTTTTCGTTTTTGTTTTCGTTTTTGTTTTCGTGTTTGTTTTCGTTTTTGTTTTCGTTTTTGTTTTCGTTTTTGTTTTTGTTTTCGTTTTTGTTTTCGTTTTTGTTTTTGTTTTCCTTTTCGTTTTTGTTTGTGTTTTTGTTTTTGTCCTTGTTTCTGTCCTTGTCTTTGTCTTAATTGGTTTTTGTTTGTACGAGACTAAGTCCAGCGGCATAATGCTCTTCGATCGCACACGACCAAGTCCAGCGGCGTGTCGCTCCTAGGGCTGTTGCGAATACTTAAAAGTCCCTACGGTCAAAATCATTGGGTTGCGACTCACCTTTACGAGTTGCTCGCTCGCTGCGCTCGCTCGGAATGTTATAGCCTTACCTAAAACCAATCCACCTTGCGTTCGTTTTTCGAAAAGACCGCGATTTTCCGATAATTTACAGACGCGCGGGATCGGTTTTGAGGTTAGGCTAGTTTTATAAGAGCGAGCGAAGCGAGCGAGAAGCTACATCAATTCCCGCGCTATAGTTATATATCAAATGTTCTTTACTAACAATTCTCACCGATCGAAAGAAAGTTTCTGATTTGATAGAAGAATAACAGATATGTTTCGCTAGGTACGCGATTCGTGCTGATCGATGTATCTCGATGATGTTTTTGTTTTCGTTTTTGTTTTCGTTTTTGTTTTCGTTTTTGTTTTCGTTTTTCTTTTCGTGTTTGTTTTCGTTTTTTTTTCGTTTTTGTTTTTTTTTTTGTTTTCGTTTTTGTTTTCGTTTTTGTTTTCTTTTTTGTTTTCGTTTTTGTTTTCGTTTTTGTTTTCGTTTTTGTTTTCGTTTTTGTTTTCGTTTTTGTTTTCGTTTTTGTTTTCGTTTTTCTTTTCGTGTTTGTTTTCGTTTTTGTTTTCGTTTTTGTTTTCTTTTTTGTTTTCTTTTTTGTTTTCGTTTTTGTTTTCTTTTTTGTTTTCGTTTTTGTTTTCGTTTTTGTTTTTGTTTTCGTTTTTGTTTTCGTTTTTGTTTTCGTTTTTGTTTTCGTTTTTGTTTTCGTTTTTGTTTTTGTTTTCGTTTTTGTTTTCGTTTTTGTTTTCGTTTTTGTTTTCGTTTTTGTTTTGGTTTTTGTTTTCGTTTTTGTTTTCGTTTTCGTTTTCGTTTTCGTTTTTGTTTTCTTTTTTGTTTTCGTTTTTGTTTTCGTTTTTGTTTTCGTTTTTGTTTTCGTTTTTGATTTCGTTTTTGTTTTCGTTTTTGTTTTCGTTTTTGTTTTCGTTTTTGTTTTCGTTTTTGTTTTCGTTTTTGTTTTCGTTTTTGTTTTCGTGTTTGTTTTCGTTTTTGTTTTCGTTTTTGTTTTCGTTTTTGTTTTTGTTTTTGTTTTCGTTTTTGTTTTTGTTTTTGTCCTTGTTTCTGTCCTTGTCTTTGTCTTAATTGGTTTTTGTTTGTACGAGACTAAGTCCAGCGGCATAATGCTCTTCGATCGCACACGACCAAGTCCAGCGGCGTGTCGCTCCTAGGGCTGTTGCGAATACTTAAAAGTCCCTACGGTCAAAATCATTGGGTTGCGACTCACCTTTACGAGTTGCTCGCTCGCTGCGCTCGCTCGGAATGTTATAGCCTTACCTAAAACCAATCCACCTTGCGTTCGTTTTTCGAAAAGACCGCGATTTTCCGATAATTTACAGACGCGCGGGATCGGTTTTGAGGTTAGGCTAGTTTTATAAGAGCGAGCGAAGCGAGCGAGAAGCTACATCAATTCCCGCGCTATAGTTATATATCAAATGTTCTTTACTAACAATTCTCACCGATCGAAAGAAAGTTTCTGATTTGATAGAAGAATAACAGATATGTTTCGCTAGGTACGCGATTCGTGCTGATCGATGTATCTCGATGATGTTTTTGTTTTCGTTTTTGTTTTCGTTTTTGTTTTCGTTTTTGTTTTCTTTTTTGTTTTCGTTTTTGTTTTCGTTTTTGTTTTCGTTTTTGTTTTCGTGTTTGTTTTCGTTTTTGTTTTCGTTTTCGTTTTCGTTTTCGTTTTTGTTTTCTTTTTTGTTTTCGTTTTTGTTTTCGTTTTTGTTTTCGTTTTTGTTTTCGTTTTTGTTTTCGTTTTTGTTTTCGTTTTTGTTTTCGTTTTTGTTTTCGTTTTTGTTTTCGTTTTTGATTTCGTTTTTGTTTTCGTTTTTGTTTTCGTTTTTGTTTTCGTTTTTGTTTTCGTTTTTGTTTTCGTTTTTGTTTTCGTTTTTGTTTTCGTGTTTGTTTTCGTTTTTGTTTTCGTTTTTGTTTTCGTTTTTGTTTTTGTTTTTGTTTTCGTTTTTGTTTTTGTTTTTGTCCTTGTTTCTGTCCTTGTCTTTGTCTTAATTGGTTTTTGTTTGTACGAGACTAAGTCCAGCGGCATAATGCTCTTCGATCGCACACGACCAAGTCCAGCGGCGTGTCGCTCCTAGGGCTGTTGCGAATACTTAAAAGTCCCTACGGTCAAAATCATTGGGTTGCGACTCACCTTTACGAGTTGCTCGCTCGCTGCGCTCGCTCGGAATGTTATAGCCTTACCTAAAACCAATCCACCTTGCGTTCGTTTTTCGAAAAGACCGCGATTTTCCGATAATTTACAGACGCGCGGGATCGGTTTTGAGGTTAGGCTAGTTTTATAAGAGCGAGCGAAGCGAGCGAGAAGCTACATCAATTCCCGCGCTATAGTTATATATCAAATGTTCTTTACTAACAATTCTCACCGATCGAAAGAAAGTTTCTGATTTGATAGAAGAATAACAGATATGTTTCGCTAGGTACGCGATTCGTGCTGATCGATGTATCTCGATGATGTTTTTGTTTTCGTTTTTGTTTTCGTTTTTGTTTTCGTTTTTGTTTTCGTTTTTGTTTTCTTTTTTGTTTTCGTTTTTGTTTTCGTTTTTGTTTTCGTTTTTGTTTTCGTGTTTGTTTTCGTTTTTGTTTTCGTTTTCGTTTTCGTTTTCGTTTTTGTTTTCTTTTTTGTTTTCGTTTTTGTTTTCGTTTTTGTTTTCGTTTTTGTTTTCGTTTTTGTTTTCGTTTTTGTTTTCGTTTTTGTTTTCGTTTTTGTTTTCGTTTTTGTTTTCGTTTTTGATTTCGTTTTTGTTTTCGTTTTTGTTTTCGTTTTTGTTTTCGTTTTTGTTTTCGTTTTTGTTTTCGTTTTTGTTTTCGTTTTTGTTTTCGTTTTTGTTTTCGTTTTTGTTTTCGTGTTTGTTTTCGTTTTTGTTTTCGTTTTTGTTTTCGTTTTTGTTTTTGTTTTTGTTTTCGTTTTTGTTTTTGTTTTTGTCCTTGTTTCTGTCCTTGTCTTTGTCTTAATTGGTTTTTGTTTGTACGAGACTAAGTCCAGCGGCATAATGCTCTTCGATCGCACACGACCAAGTCCAGCGGCGTGTCGCTCCTAGGGCTGTTGCGAATACTTAAAAGTCCCTACGGTCAAAATCATTGGGTTGCGACTCACCTTTACGAGTTGCTCGCTCGCTGCGCTCGCTCGGAATGTTATAGCCTTACCTAAAACCAATCCACCTTGCGTTCGTTTTTCGAAAAGACCGCGATTTTCCGATAATTTACAGACGCGCGGGATCGGTTTTGAGGTTAGGCTAGTTTTATAAGAGCGAGCGAAGCGAGCGAGAAGCTACATCAATTCCCGCGCTATAGTTATATATCAAATGTTCTTTACTAACAATTCTCACCGATCGAAAGAAAGTTTCTGATTTGATAGAAGAATAACAGATATGTTTCGCTAGGTACGCGATTCGTGCTGATCGATGTATCTCGATGATGTTTTTGTTTTCGTTTTTGTTTTCGTTTTTGTTTTCGTTTTTGTTTTCGTTTTTGTTTTCTTTTTTGTTTTCGTTTTTGTTTTCGTTTTTGTTTTCGTTTTTGTTTTCGTGTTTGTTTTCGTTTTTGTTTTCGTTTTCGTTTTCGTTTTCGTTTTTGTTTTCTTTTTTGTTTTCGTTTTTGTTTTCGTTTTTGTTTTCGTTTTTGTTTTCGTTTTTGTTTTCGTTTTTGTTTTCGTTTTTGTTTTCGTTTTTGTTTTCGTTTTTGTTTTCGTTTTTGATTTCGTTTTTGTTTTCGTTTTTGTTTTCGTTTTTGTTTTCGTTTTTGTTTTCGTTTTTGTTTTCGTTTTTGTTTTCGTTTTTGTTTTCGTTTTTGTTTTCGTTTTTGTTTTCGTTTTTGTTTTCGTTTTTGTTTTTTTTTTTTTTTTTGTTTTTGTTTTTGTTTTTGTCCTTGTTTCTGTCCTTGTCTTTGTCTTAATTGGTTTTTGTTTGTACGAGACTAAGTCCAGCGGCATAATGCTCTTCGATCGCACACGACCAAGTCCAGCGGCGTGTCGCTCCTAGGGCTGTTGCGAATACTTAAAAGTCCCTACGGTCAAAATCATTGGGTTGCGACTCACCTTTACGAGTTGCTCGCTCGCTGCGCTCGCTCGGAATGTTATAGCCTTACCTAAAACCAATCCACCTTGCGTTCGTTTTTCGAAAAGACCGCGATTTTCCGATAATTTACAGACGCGCGGGATCGGTTTTGAGGTTAGGCTAGTTTTATAAGAGCGAGCGAAGCGAGCGAGAAGCTACATCAATTCCCGCGCTATAGTTATATATCAAATGTTCTTTACTAACAATTCTCACCGATCGAAAGAAAGTTTCTGATTTGATAGAAGAATAACAGATATGTTTCGCTAGGTACGCGATTCGTGCTGATCGATGTATCTCGATGATGTTTTTGTTTTCGTTTTTGTTTTCGTTTTTGTTTTCGTTTTTGTTTTCGTTTTTGTTTTCTTTTTTGTTTTCGTTTTTGTTTTCGTTTTTGTTTTCGTTTTTGTTTTCGTGTTTGTTTTCGTTTTTGTTTTCGTTTTCGTTTTCGTTTTCGTTTTTGTTTTCTTTTTTGTTTTCGTTTTTGTTTTCGTTTTTGTTTTCGTTTTTGTTTTCGTTTTTGTTTTCGTTTTTGTTTTCGTTTTTGTTTTCGTTTTTGTTTTCGTTTTTGATTTCGTTTTTGTTTTCGTTTTTGTTTTCGTTTTTGTTTTCGTTTTTGTTTTCGTTTTTGTTTTCGTTTTTGTTTTCGTTTTTGTTTTCGTGTTTGTTTTCGTTTTTGTTTTCGTTTTTGTTTTCGTTTTTGTTTTTGTTTTTGTTTTCGTTTTTGTTTTTGTTTTTGTCCTTGTTTCTGTCCTTGTCTTTGTCTTAATTGGTTTTTGTTTGTACGAGACTAAGTCCAGCGGCATAATGCTCTTCGATCGCACACGACCAAGTCCAGCGGCGTGTCGCTCCTAGGGCTGTTGCGAATACTTAAAAGTCCCTACGGTCAAAATCATTGGGTTGCGACTCACCTTTACGAGTTGCTCGCTCGCTGCGCTCGCTCGGAATGTTATAGCCTTACCTAAAACCAATCCACCTTGCGTTCGTTTTTCGAAAAGACCGCGATTTTCCGATAATTTACAGACGCGCGGGATCGGTTTTGAGGTTAGGCTAGTTTTATAAGAGCGAGCGAAGCGAGCGAGAAGCTACATCAATTCCCGCGCTATAGTTATATATCAAATGTTCTTTACTAACAATTCTCACCGATCGAAAGAAAGTTTCTGATTTGATAGAAGAATAACAGATATGTTTCGCTAGGTACGCGATTCGTGCTGATCGATGTATCTCGATGATGTTTTTGTTTTCGTTTTTGTTTTCGTTTTTGTTTTCGTTTTTGTTTTCGTTTTTGTTTTCTTTTTTGTTTTCGTTTTTGTTTTCGTTTTTGTTTTCGTTTTTGTTTTCGTGTTTGTTTTCGTTTTTGTTTTCGTTTTCGTTTTCGTTTTCGTTTTTGTTTTCTTTTTTGTTTTCGTTTTTGTTTTCGTTTTTGTTTTCGTTTTTGTTTTCGTTTTTGTTTTCGTTTTTGTTTTCGTTTTTGTTTTCGTTTTTGTTTTCGTTTTTGTTTTCGTTTTTGATTTCGTTTTTGTTTTCGTTTTTGTTTTCGTTTTTGTTTTCGTTTTTGTTTTCGTTTTTGTTTTCGTTTTTGTTTTCGTTTTTGTTTTCGTTTTTGTTTTCGTTTTTGTTTTCGTGTTTGTTTTCGTTTTTGTTTTCGTTTTTGTTTTCGTTTTTGTTTTTGTTTTTGTTTTCGTTTTTGTTTTTGTTTTTGTCCTTGTTTCTGTCCTTGTCTTTGTCTTAATTGGTTTTTGTTTGTACGAGACTAAGTCCAGCGGCATAATGCTCTTCGATCGCACACGACCAAGTCCAGCGGCGTGTCGCTCCTAGGGCTGTTGCGAATACTTAAAAGTCCCTACGGTCAAAATCATTGGGTTGCGACTCACCTTTACGAGTTGCTCGCTCGCTGCGCTCGCTCGGAATGTTATAGCCTTACCTAAAACCAATCCACCTTGCGTTCGTTTTTCGAAAAGACCGCGATTTTCCGATAATTTACAGACGCGCGGGATCGGTTTTGAGGTTAGGCTAGTTTTATAAGAGCGAGCGAAGCGAGCGAGAAGCTACATCAATTCCCGCGCTATAGTTATATATCAAATGTTCTTTACTAACAATTCTCACCGATCGAAAGAAAGTTTCTGATTTGATAGAAGAATAACAGATATGTTTCGCTAGGTACGCGATTCGTGCTGATCGATGTATCTCGATGATGTTTTTGTTTTCGTTTTTGTTTTCGTTTTTGTTTTCGTTTTTGTTTTCGTTTTTGTTTTCGTTTTTGTTTTCGTTTTTGTTTTCGTTTTTGTTTTCGTGTTTGTTTTCGTTTTTGTTTTCGTTTTTGTTTTCTTTTTTGTTTTCGTTTTTGTTTTCGTTTTTGTTTTCGTTTTTGTTTTCGTTTTTGTTTTCGTTTTTGTTTTCGTTTTTGTTTTCGTTTTTGTTTTCGTGTTTGTTTTCGTTTTTGTTTTCGTTTTTGTTTTCGTTTTTGTTTTCGTTTTTGTTTTCGTTTTTGTTTTCGTTTTTGTTTTCGTTTTTGTTTTCGTTTTTGTTTTTGTTTTCGTTTTTGTTTTTGTTTTTGTCCTTGTTTCTGTCCTTGTCTTTGTCTTAATTGGTTTTTGTTTGTACGAGACTAAGTCCAGCGGCATAATGCTCTTCGATCGCACACGACCAAGTCCAGCGGCGTGTCGCTCCTAGGGCTGTTGCGAATACTTAAAAGTCCCTACGGTCAAAATCATTGGGTTGCGACTCACCTTTACGAGTTGCTCGCTCGCTGCGCTCGCTCGGAATGTTATAGCCTTACCTAAAACCAATCCACCTTGCGTTCGTTTTTCGAAAAGACCGCGATTTTCCGATAATTTACAGACGCGCGGGATCGGTTTTGAGGTTAGGCTAGTTTTATAAGAGCGAGCGAAGCGAGCGAGAAGCTACATCAATTCCCGCGCTATAGTTATATATCAAATGTTCTTTACTAACAATTCTCACCGATCGAAAGAAAGTTTCTGATTTGATAGAAGAATAACAGATATGTTTCGCTAGGTACGCGATTCGTGCTGATCGATGTATCTCGATGATGTTTTTGTTTTCGTTTTTGTTTTCGTTTTTGTTTTCGTTTTTGTTTTCGTTTTTGTTTTCTTTTTTGTTTTCGTTTTTGTTTTCGTTTTTGTTTTCGTTTTTGTTTTCGTGTTTGTTTTCGTTTTTGTTTTCGTTTTCGTTTTCGTTTTCGTTTTTGTTTTCTTTTTTGTTTTCGTTTTTGTTTTCGTTTTTGTTTTCGTTTTTGTTTTCGTTTTTGTTTTCGTTTTTGTTTTCGTTTTTGTTTTCGTTTTTGTTTTCGTTTTTGTTTTCGTTTTTGATTTCGTTTTTGTTTTCGTTTTTGTTTTCGTTTTTGTTTTCGTTTTTGTTTTCGTTTTTGTTTTCGTTTTTGTTTTCGTTTTTGTTTTCGTTTTTGTTTTCGTTTTTGTTTTCGTTTTTGTTTTCGTTTTTGTTTTTGTTTTTGTTTTCGTTTTTGTTTTTGTTTTTGTCCTTGTTTCTGTCCTTGTCTTTGTCTTAATTGGTTTTTGTTTGTACGAGACTAAGTCCAGCGGCATAATGCTCTTCGATCGCACACGACCAAGTCCAGCGGCGTGTCGCTCCTAGGGCTGTTGCGAATACTTAAAAGTCCCTACGGTCAAAATCATTGGGTTGCGACTCACCTTTACGAGTTGCTCGCTCGCTCCGCTCGCTCGGAATGTTATAGCCTTACCTAAAACCAATCCACCTTGCGTTCGTTTTTCGAAAAGACCGCGATTTTCCGATAATTTACAGACGCGCGGGATCGGTTTTGAGGTTAGGCTAGTTTTATAAGAGCGAGCGAAGCGAGCGAGAAGCTACATCAATTCCCGCGCTATAGTTATATATCAAATGTTCTTTACTAACAATTCTCACCGATCGAAAGAAAGTTTCTGATTTGATAGAAGAATAACAGATATGTTTCGCTAGGTACGCGATTCGTGCTGATCGATGTATCTCGATGATGTTTTTGTTTTCGTTTTTGTTTTCGTTTTTGTTTTCGTTTTTGTTTTCGTTTTTGTTTTCGTTTTTGTTTTCGTTTTTGTTTTCGTTTTTGTTTTCGTTTTTGTTTTCGTGTTTGTTTTCGTTTTTGTTTTCGTTTTCGTTTTTGTTTTCGTTTTTGTTTTCTTTTTTGTTTTCGTTTTTTTTTTCGTTTTTGTTTTCGTTTTTGTTTTCGTTTTTGTTTTCGTTTTTGTTTTCGTTTTTGTTTTCGTTTTTGATTTCGTTTTTGTTTTCGTTTTTGTTTTCGTTTTTGTTTTCGTTTTTGTTTTCGTTTTTGTTTTCGTTTTTGTTTTCGTTTTTGTTTTCGTGTTTGTTTTCGTTTTTGTTTTCGTGTTTGTTTTCGTTTTTGTTTTCGTTTTTGTTTTCGTTTTTGTTTTCGTTTTTGTTTTTGTTTTTGTTTTCGTTTTTGTTTTTGTTTTTGTCCTTGTTTCTGTCCTTGTCTTTGTCTTAATTGGTTTTTGTTTGTACGAGACTAAGTCCAGCGGCATAATGCTCTTCGATCGCACACGACCAAGTCCAGCGGCGTGTCGCTCCTAGGGCTGTTGCGAATACTTAAAAGTCCCTACGGTCAAAATCATTGGGTTGCGACTCACCTTTACGAGTTGCTCGCTCGCTGCGCTCGCTCGGAATGTTATAGCCTTACCTAAAACCAATCCACCTTGCGTTCGTTTTTCGAAAAGACCGCGATTTTCCGATAATTTACAGACGCGCGGGATCGGTTTTGAGGTTAGGCTAGTTTTATAAGAGCGAGCGAAGCGAGCGAGAAGCTACATCAATTCCCGCGCTATAGTTATATATCAAATGTTCTTTACTAACAATTCTCACCGATCGAAAGAAAGTTTCTGATTTGATAGAAGAATAACAGATATGTTTCGCTAGGTACGCGATTCGTGCTGATCGATGTATCTCGATGATGTTTTTGTTTTCGTTTTTGTTTTCGTTTTTGTTTTCGTTTTTGTTTTCGTTTTTGTTTTCTTTTTTGTTTTCGTTTTTGTTTTCGTTTTTGTTTTCGTTTTTGTTTTCGTGTTTGTTTTCGTTTTTGTTTTCGTTTTCGTTTTCGTTTTCGTTTTTGTTTTCTTTTTTGTTTTCGTTTTTGTTTTCGTTTTTGTTTTCGTTTTTGTTTTCGTTTTTGTTTTCGTTTTTGTTTTCGTTTTTGTTTTCGTTTTTGTTTTCGTTTTTGTTTTCGTTTTTGTTTTCGTTTTTGTTTTCGTTTTTGTTTTCGTTTTTGTTTTCGTTTTTGTTTTCGTTTTTGATTTCGTTTTTGTTTTCGTTTTTGTTTTCGTTTTTGTTTTCGTTTTTGTTTTCGTTTTTGTTTTCGTTTTTGTTTTTGTTTTTGTTTTTGTTTTCGTTTTTGTTTTTGTTTTTGTCCTTGTTTCTGTCCTTGTCTTTGTCTTAATTGGTTTTTGTTTGTACGAGACTAAGTCCAGCGGCATAATGCTCTTCGATCGCACACGACCAAGTCCAGCGGCGTGTCGCTCCTAGGGCTGTTGCGAATACTTAAAAGTCCCTACGGTCAAAATCATTGGGTTGCGACTCACCTTTACGAGTTGCTCGCTCGCTGCGCTCGCTCGGAATGTTATAGCCTTACCTAAAACCAATCCACCTTGCGTTCGTTTTTCGAAAAGACCGCGATTTTCCGATAATTTACAGACGCGCGGGATCGGTTTTGAGGTTAGGCTAGTTTTATAAGAGCGAGCGAAGCGAGCGAGAAGCTACATCAATTCCCGCGCTATAGTTATATATCAAATGTTCTTTACTAACAATTCTCACCGATCGAAAGAAAGTTTCTGATTTGATAGAAGAATAACAGATATGTTTCGCTAGGTACGCGATTCGTGCTGATCGATGTATCTCGATGATGTTTTTGTTTTCGTTTTTGTTTTCGTTTTTGTTTTCGTTTTTGTTTTCGTTTTTGTTTTCTTTTTTGTTTTCGTTTTTGTTTTCGTTTTTGTTTTCGTTTTTGTTTTCGTGTTTGTTTTCGTTTTTGTTTTCGTTTTCGTTTTCGTTTTCGTTTTTGTTTTCTTTTTTGTTTTCGTTTTTGTTTTCGTTTTTGTTTTCGTTTTTGTTTTCGTTTTTGTTTTCGTTTTTGTTTTCGTTTTTGTTTTCGTTTTTGATTTCGTTTTTGTTTTCGTTTTTGTTTTCGTTTTTGTTTTCGTTTTTGTTTTCGTTTTTGTTTTCGTTTTTGTTTTCGTTTTTGTTTTCGTGTTTGTTTTCGTTTTTGTTTTCGTTTTTGTTTTCGTTTTTGTTTTTGTTTTTGTTTTCGTTTTTGTTTTTGTTTTTGTCCTTGTTTCTGTCCTTGTCTTTGTCTTAATTGGTTTTTGTTTGTACGAGACTAAGTCCAGCGGCATAATGCTCTTCGATCGCACACGACCAAGTCCAGCGGCGTGTCGCTCCTAGGGCTGTTGCGAATACTTAAAAGTCCCTACGGTCAAAATCATTGGGTTGCGACTCACCTTTACGAGTTGCTCGCTCGCTGCGCTCGCTCGGAATGTTATAGCCTTACCTAAAACCAATCCACCTTGCGTTCGTTTTTCGAAAAGACCGCGATTTTCCGATAATTTACAGACGCGCGGGATCGGTTTTGAGGTTAGGCTAGTTTTATAAGAGCGAGCGAAGCGAGCGAGAAGCTACATCAATTCCCGCGCTATAGTTATATATCAAATGTTCTTTACTAACAATTCTCACCGATCGAAAGAAAGTTTCTGATTTGATAGAAGAATAACAGATATGTTTCGCTAGGTACGCGATTCGTGCTGATCGATGTATCTCGATGATGTTTTTGTTTTCGTTTTTGTTTTCGTTTTTGTTTTCGTTTTTGTTTTCGTTTTTGTTTTCTTTTTTGTTTTCGTTTTTGTTTTCGTTTTTGTTTTCGTTTTTGTTTTCGTGTTTGTTTTCGTTTTTGTTTTCGTTTTCGTTTTCGTTTTCGTTTTTGTTTTCTTTTTTGTTTTCGTTTTTGTTTTCGTTTTTGTTTTCGTTTTTGTTTTCGTTTTTGTTTTCGTGTTTGTTTTCGTTTTTGTTTTCGTTTTTGTTTTCGTTTTTGTTTTTGTTTTTGTTTTCGTTTTTGTTTTTGTTTTTGTCCTTGTTTCTGTCCTTGTCTTTGTCTTAATTGGTTTTTGTTTG
Source organism: Bombus pascuorum (assembly GCF_905332965.1). Lineage (NCBI taxonomy): Eukaryota > Metazoa > Arthropoda > Insecta > Hymenoptera > Apidae > Bombus > Bombus pascuorum. The sequence continues at coordinate 225,429 of NW_026869732.1, read as the reverse complement.
TACGAGACTAAGTCCAGCGGCATAATGCTCTTCGATCGCACACGACCAAGTCCAGCGGCGTGTCGCTCCTAGGGCTGTTGCGAATACTTAAAAGTCCCTACGGTCAAAATCATTGGGTTGCGACTCACCTTTACGAGTTGCTCGCTCGCTGCGCTCGCTCGGAATGTTATAGCCTTACCTAAAACCAATCCACCTTGCGTTCGTTTTTCGAAAAGACCGCGATTTTCCGATAATTTACAGACGCGCGGGATCGGTTTTGAGGTTAGGCTAGTTTTATAAGAGCGAGCGAAGCGAGCGAGAAGCTACATCAATTCCCGCGCTATAGTTATATATCAAATGTTCTTTACTAACAATTCTCACCGATCGAAAGAAAGTTTCTGATTTGATAGAAGAATAACAGATATGTTTCGCTAGGTACGCGATTCGTGCTGATCGATGTATCTCGATGATGTTTTTGTTTTCGTTTTTGTTTTCGTTTTTGTTTTCGTTTTTGTTTTCGTTTTTGTTTTCTTTTTTGTTTTCGTTTTTGTTTTCGTTTTTGTTTTCGTTTTTGTTTTCGTTTTTGTTTTCGTTTTTGTTTTCGTTTTCGTTTTCGTTTTCGTTTTTGTTTTCTTTTTTGTTTTCGTTTTTGTTTTCGTTTTTGTTTTCGTTTTTGTTTTCGTTTTTGTTTTCGTTTTTGTTTTCGTTTTTGTTTTCGTTTTTGATTTCGTGTTTGTTTTCGTTTTTGTTTTCGTTTTTGTTTTCGTTTTTGTTTTTGTTTTTGTTTTCGTTTTTGTTTTTGTTTTTGTCCTTGTTTCTGTCCTTGTCTTTGTCTTAATTGGTTTTTGTTTGTACGAGACTAAGTCCAGCGGCATAATGCTCTTCGATCGCACACGACCAAGTCCAGCGGCGTGTCGCTCCTAGGGCTGTTGCGAATACTTAAAAGTCCCTACGGTCAAAATCATTGGGTTGCGACTCACCTTTACGAGTTGCTCGCTCGCTGCGCTCGCTCGGAATGTTATAGCCTTACCTAAAACCAATCCACCTTGCGTTCGTTTTTCGAAAAGACCGCGATTTTCCGATAATTTACAGACGCGCGGGATCGGTTTTGAGGTTAGGCTAGTTTTATAAGAGCGAGCGAAGCGAGCGAGAAGCTACATCAATTCCCGCGCTATAGTTATATATCAAATGTTCTTTACTAACAATTCTCACCGATCGAAAGAAAGTTTCTGATTTGATAGAAGAATAACAGATATGTTTCGCTAGGTACGCGATTCGTGCTGATCGATGTATCTCGATGATGTTTTTGTTTTCGTTTTTGTTTTCGTTTTTGTTTTCGTTTTTGTTTTCGTTTTTGTTTTCTTTTTTGTTTTCGTTTTTGTTTTCGTTTTTGTTTTCGTTTTTGTTTTCGTTTTTGTTTTCGTGTTTGTTTTCGTTTTTGTTTTCGTTTTCGTTTTCGTTTTCGTTTTTGTTTTCTTTTTTGTTTTCGTTTTTGTTTTCGTTTTTGTTTTCGTTTTTGTTTTCGTTTTTGTTTTCGTTTTTGTTTTCGTTTTTGTTTTCGTTTTTGTTTTCGTTTTTGTTTTCGTTTTTGATTTCGTTTTTGTTTTCGTTTTTGTTTTCGTTTTTGTTTTCGTTTTTGTTTTCGTTTTTGTTTTCGTTTTTGTTTTCGTTTTTGTTTTCGTGTTTGTTTTCGTTTTTGTTTTCGTTTTTGTTTTCGTTTTTGTTTTTGTTTTTGTTTTCGTTTTTGTTTTTGTTTTTGTCCTTGTTTCTGTCCTTGTCTTTGTCTTAATTGGTTTTTGTTTGTACGAGACTAAGTCCAGCGGCATAATGCTCTTCGATCGCACACGACCAAGTCCAGCGGCGTGTCGCTCCTAGGGCTGTTGCGAATACTTAAAAGTCCCTACGGTCAAAATCATTGGGTTGCGACTCACCTTTACGAGTTGCTCGCTCGCTGCGCTCGCTCGGAATGTTATAGCCTTACCTAAAACCAATCCACCTTGCGTTCGTTTTTCGAAAAGACCGCGATTTTCCGATAATTTACAGACGCGCGGGATCGGTTTTGAGGTTAGGCTAGTTTTATAAGAGCGAGCGAAGCGAGCGAGAAGCTACATCAATTCCCGCGCTATAGTTATATATCAAATGTTCTTTACTAACAATTCTCACCGATCGAAAGAAAGTTTCTGATTTGATAGAAGAATAACAGATATGTTTCGCTAGGTACGCGATTCGTGCTGATCGATGTATCTCGATGATGTTTTTGTTTTCGTTTTTGTTTTCGTTTTTGTTTTCGTTTTTGTTTTCTTTTTTGTTTTCGTTTTTGTTTTCGTTTTTGTTTTCGTTTTTGTTTTCGTGTTTGTTTTCGTTTTTGTTTTCGTTTTCGTTTTCGTTTTCGTTTTTGTTTTCTTTTTTGTTTTCGTTTTTGTTTTCGTTTTTGTTTTCGTTTTTGTTTTCGTTTTTGTTTTCGTTTTTGTTTTTGTTTTTGTTTTCGTTTTTGTTTTCGTTTTTGATTTCGTTTTTGTTTTCGTTTTTGTTTTCGTTTTTGTTTTCGTTTTTGTTTTCGTTTTTGTTTTCGTTTTTGTTTTCGTTTTTGTTTTCGTGTTTGTTTTCGTTTTTGTTTTCGTTTTTGTTTTCGTTTTTGTTTTTGTTTTTGTTTTTGTTTTCGTTTTTGTTTTTGTTTTTGTCCTTGTTTCTGTCCTTGTCTTTGTCTTAATTGGTTTTTGTTTGTACGAGACTAAGTCCAGCGGCATAATGCTCTTCGATCGCACACGACCAAGTCCAGCGGCGTGTCGCTCCTAGGGCTGTTGCGAATACTTAAAAGTCCCTACGGTCAAAATCATTGGGTTGCGACTCACCTTTACGAGTTGCTCGCTCGCTGCGCTCGCTCGGAATGTTATAGCCTTACCTAAAACCAATCCACCTTGCGTTCGTTTTTCGAAAAGACCGCGATTTTCCGATAATTTACAGACGCGCGGGATCGGTTTTGAGGTTAGGCTAGTTTTATAAGAGCGAGCGAAGCGAGCGAGAAGCTACATCAATTCCCGCGCTATAGTTATATATCAAATGTTCTTTACTAACAATTCTCACCGATCGAAAGAAAGTTTCTGATTTGATAGAAGAATAACAGATATGTTTCGCTAGGTACGCGATTCGTGCTGATCGATGTATCTCGATGATGTTTTTGTTTTCGTTTTTGTTTTCGTTTTTGTTTTCGTTTTTGTTTTCGTTTTTGTTTTCTTTTTTGTTTTCGTTTTTGTTTTCGTTTTTGTTTTCGTTTTTGTTTTCGTGTTTGTTTTCGTTTTTGTTTTCGTTTTCGTTTTCGTTTTCGTTTTTGTTTTCTTTTTTGTTTTCGTTTTTGTTTTCGTTTTTGTTTTCGTTTTTGTTTTCGTTTTTGTTTTCGTTTTTGTTTTCGTTTTTGTTTTCGTTTTTGTTTTCGTTTTTGTTTTCGTTTTTGTTTTCGTTTTTGTTTTCGTTTTTGTTTTCGTTTTTGTTTTCGTTTTTGTTTTCGTTTTTGTTTTCGTTTTTGATTTCGTTTTTGTTTTCGTTTTTGTTTTCGTTTTTGTTTTCGTTTTTGTTTTCGTTTTTGTTTTCGTTTTTGTTTTTGTTTTTGTTTTCGTTTTTGTTTTTGTTTTTGTCCTTGTTTCTGTCCTTGTCTTTGTCTTAATTGGTTTTTGTTTGTACGAGACTAAGTCCAGCGGCATAATGCTCTTCGATCGCACACGACCAAGTCCAGCGGCGTGTCGCTCCTAGGGCTGTTGCGAATACTTAAAAGTCCCTACGGTCAAAATCATTGGGTTGCGACTCACCTTTACGAGTTGCTCGCTCGCTGCGCTCGCTCGGAATGTTATAGCCTTACCTAAAACCAATCCACCTTGCGTTCGTTTTTCGAAAAGACCGCGATTTTCCGATAATTTACAGACGCGCGGGATCGGTTTTGAGGTTAGGCTAGTTTTATAAGAGCGAGCGAAGCGAGCGAGAAGCTACATCAATTCCCGCGCTATAGTTATATATCAAATGTTCTTTACTAACAATTCTCACCGATCGAAAGAAAGTTTCTGATTTGATAGAAGAATAACAGATATGTTTCGCTAGGTACGCGATTCGTGCTGATCGATGTATCTCGATGATGTTTTTGTTTTCGTTTTTGTTTTCGTTTTTGTTTTCGTTTTTGTTTTCGTTTTTGTTTTCTTTTTTGTTTTCGTTTTTGTTTTCGTTTTTGTTTGTTTTCGTTTTTGTTTTCGTTTTTGTTTTTGTTTTCGTTTTTGTTTTTGTTTTTGTCCTTGTTTCTGTCCTTGTCTTTGTCTTAATTGGTTTTTGTTTGTACGAGACTAAGTCCAGCGGCATAATGCTCTTCGATCGCACACGACCAAGTCCAGCGGCGTGTCGCTCCTAGGGCTGTTGCGAATACTTAAAAGTCCCTACGGTCAAAATCAGTGGGTTGCGACTCACCTTTACGAGTTGCTCGCTCGCTGCGCTCGCTCGGAATGTTATAGCCTTACCTAAAACCAATCCACCTTGCGTTCGTTTTTCGAAAAGACCGCGATTTTCCGATAATTTACAGACGCGCGGGATCGGTTTTGAGGTTAGGCTAGTTTTATAAGAGCGAGCGAAGCGAGCGAGAAGCTACATCAATTCCCGCGCTATAGTTATATATCAAATGTTCTTTACTAACAATTCTCACCGATCGAAAGAAAGTTTCTGATTTGATAGAAGAATAACAGATATGTTTCGCTAGGTACGCGATTCGTGCTGATCGATGTATCTCGATGATGTTTTTGTTTTCGTTTTTGTTTTCGTTTTTGTTTTCGTTTTTGTTTTCGTTTTTGTTTTCTTTTTTGTTTTCGTTTTTGTTTTCGTTTTTGTTTTCGTTTTTGTTTTCGTGTTTGTTTTCGTTTTTGTTTTCGTTTTCGTTTTCGTTTTCGTTTTTGTTTTCTTTTTTGTTTTCGTTTTTGTTTTCGTTTTTGTTTTCGTTTTTGTTTTCGTTTTTGTTTTCGTTTTTGTTTTCGTTTTTGTTTTCGTTTTTGTTTTCGTTTTTGATTTCGTTTTTGTTTTCGTTTTTGTTTTCGTTTTTGTCCTTGTTTCTGTCCTTGTCTTTGTCTTAATTGGTTTTTGTTTGTACGAGACTAAGTCCAGCGGCATAATGCTCTTCGATCGCACACGACCAAGTCCAGCGGCGTGTCGCTCCTAGGGCTGTTGCGAATACTTAAAAGTCCCTACGGTCAAAATCATTGGGTTGCGACTCACCTTTACGAGTTGCTCGCTCGCTGCGCTCGCTCGGAATGTTATAGCCTTACCTAAAACCAATCCACCTTGCGTTCGTTTTTCGAAAAGACCGCGATTTTCCGATAATTTACAGACGCGCGGGATCGGTTTTGAGGTTAGGCTAGTTTTATAAGAGCGAGCGAAGCGAGCGAGAAGCTACATCAATTCCCGCGCTATAGTTATATATCAAATGTTCTTTACTAACAATTCTCACCGATCGAAAGAAAGTTTCTGATTTGATAGAAGAATAACAGATATGTTTCGCTAGGTACGCGATTCGTGCTGATCGATGTATCTCGATGATGTTTTTGTTTTCGTTTTTGTTTTCGTTTTTGTTTTCGTTTTTGTTTTCGTCTTTGTTTTCTTTTTTGTTTTCGTTTTTGTTTTCGTTTTTGTTTTCGTTTTTGTTTTCGTGTTTGTTTTCGTTTTTGTTTTCGTTTTCGTTTTCGTTTTCGTTTTTGTTTTCTTTTTTGTTTTCGTTTTTGTTTTCGTTTTTGTTTTCGTTTTTGTTTTCGTTTTTGTTTTCGTTTTTGTTTTCGTTTTTGTTTTCGTTTTTGTTTTCGTTTTTGTTTTCGTTTTTGATTTCGTTTTTGTTTTCGTTTTTGTTTTCGTTTTTGTTTTCGTTTTTGTTTTCGTTTTTGTTTTCGTTTTTGTTTTCGTTTTTGTTTTCGTTTTTGTTTTCGTTTTTGTTTTCGTTTTTGTTTTCGTTTTTGTTTTTGTTTTTGTTTTCGTTTTTGTTTTTGTTTTTGTCCTTGTTTCTGTCCTTGTCTTTGTCTTAATTGGTTTTTGTTTGTACGAGACTAAGTCCAGCGGCATAATGCTCTTCGATCGCACACGACCAAGTCCAGCGGCGTGTCGCTCCTAGGGCTGTTGCGAATACTTAAAAGTCCCTACGGTCAAAATCATTGGGTTGCGACTCACCTTTACGAGTTGCTCGCTCGCTGCGCTCGCTCGGAATGTTATAGCCTTACCTAAAACCAATCCACCTTGCGTTCGTTTTTCGAAAAGACCGCGATTTTCCGATAATTTACAGACGCGCGGGATCGGTTTTGAGGTTAGGCTAGTTTTATAAGAGCGAGCGAAGCGAGCGAGAAGCTACATCAATTCCCGCGCTATAGTTATATATCAAATGTTCTTTACTAACAATTCTCACCGATCGAAAGAAAGTTTCTGATTTGATAGAAGAATAACAGATATGTTTCGCTAGGTACGCGATTCGTGCTGATCGATGTATCTCGATGATGTTTTTGTTTTCGTTTTTGTTTTCGTTTTTGTTTTCGTTTTTGTTTTCGTTTTTGTTTTCTTTTTTGTTTTCGTTTTTGTTTTCGTTTTTGTTTTCGTTTTTGTTTTCGTGTTTGTTTTCGTTTTTGTTTTCGTTTTCGTTTTCGTTTTCGTTTTTGTTTTCTTTTTTGTTTTCGTTTTTGTTTTCGTTTTTGTTTTCGTTTTTGTTTTCGTTTTTGTTTTCGTTTTTGTTTTCGTTTTTGTTTTCGTTTTTGTTTTCGTTTTTGTTTTCGTTTTTGATTTCGTTTTTGTTTTCGTTTTTGTTTTCGTTTTTGTTTTCGTTTTTGTTTTCGTTTTTGTTTTCGTTTTTGTTTTCGTTTTTGTTTTCGTGTTTGTTTTCGTTTTTGTTTTCGTTTTTGTTTTCGTTTTTGTTTTTGTTTTTGTTTTCGTTTTTGTTTTTGTTTTTGTCCTTGTTTCTGTCCTTGTCTTTGTCTTTATTGGTTTTTGTTTGTACGAGACTAAGTCCAGCGGCATAATGCTCTTCGATCGCACACGACCAAGTCCAGCGGCGTGTCGCTCCTAGGGCTGTTGCGAATACTTAAAAGTCCCTACGGTCAAAATCATTGGGTTGCGACTCACCTTTACGAGTTGCTCGCTCGCTGCGCTCGCTCGGAATGTTATAGCCTTACCTAAAACCAATCCACCTTGCGTTCGTTTTTCGAAAAGACCGCGATTTTCCGATAATTTACAGACGCGCGGGATCGGTTTTGAGGTTAGGCTAGTTTTATAAGAGCGAGCGAAGCGAGCGAGAAGCTACATCAATTCCCGCGCTATAGTTATATATCAAATGTTCTTTACTAACAATTCTCACCGATCGAAAGAAAGTTTCTGATTTGATAGAAGAATAACAGATATGTTTCGCTAGGTACGCGATTCGTGCTGATCGATGTATCTCGATGATGTTTTTGTTTTCGTTTTTGTTTTCGTTTTTGTTTTCGTTTTTGTTTTCGTTTTTGTTTTCTTTTTTGTTTTCGTTTTTGTTTTCGTTTTTGTTTTCGTTTTTGTTTTCGTGTTTGTTTTCGTTTTTGTTTTCGTTTTCGTTTTCGTTTTTGTTTTTGTTTTCTTTTTTGTTTTCGTTTTTGTTTTCGTTTTTGTTTTCGTTTTTGTTTTCGTTTTTGTTTTCGTTTTTGTTTTCGTTTTTGTTTTCGTTTTTGTTTTCGTTTTTGTTTTCGTTTTTGATTTCGTTTTTGTTTTCGTTTTTGTTTTCGTTTTTGTTTTCGTTTTTGTTTTCGTTTTTGTTTTCGTTTTTGTTTTCGTTTTTGTTTTCGTGTTTGTTTTCGTTTTTGTTTTCGTTTTTGTTTTCGTTTTTGTTTTTGTTTTTGTTTTTGTTTTTGTTTTTGTTTTTGTCCTTGTTTCTGTCCTTGTCTTTGTCTTAATTGGTTTTTGTTTGTACGAGACTAAGTCCAGCGGCATAATGCTCTTCGATCGCACACGACCAAGTCCAGCGGCGTGTCGCTCCTAGGGCTGTTGCGAATACTTAAAAGTCCCTACGGTCAAAATCATTGGGTTGCGACTCACCTTTACGAGTTGCTCGCTCGCTGCGCTCGCTCGGAATGTTATAGCCTTACCTAAAACCAATCCACCTTGCGTTCGTTTTTCGAAAAGACCGCGATTTTCCGATAATTTACAGACGCGCGGGATCGGTTTTGAGGTTAGGCTAGTTTTATAAGAGCGAGCGAAGCGAGCGAGAAGCTACATCAATTCCCGCGCTATAGTTATATATCAAATGTTCTTTACTAACAATTCTCACCGATCGAAAGAAAGTTTCTGATTTGATAGAAGAATAACAGATATGTTTCGCTAGGTACGCGATTCGTGCTGATCGATGTATCTCGATGATGTTTTTGTTTTCGTTTTTGTTTTCGTTTTTGTTTTCGTTTTTGTTTTCGTTTTTGTTTTCTTTTTTGTTTTCGTTTTTGTTTTCGTTTTTGTTTTCGTTTTTGTTTTCGTGTTTGTTTTCGTTTTTGTTTTCGTTTTCGTTTTCGTTTTCGTTTTTGTTTTCTTTTTTGTTTTCGTTTTTGTTTTCGTTTTTGTTTTCGTTTTTGTTTTCGTTTTTGTTTTCGTTTTTGTTTTCGTTTTTGTTTTCGTTTTTGTTTTCGTTTTTGTTTTCGTTTTTGATTTCGTTTTTGTTTTCGTTTTTGTTTTCGTTTTTGTTTTCGTTTTTGTTTTCGTTTTTTTTTTCGTTTTTGTTTTCGTTTTTGTTTTCGTGTTTGTTTTCGTTTTTGTTTTCGTTTTTGTTTTCGTTTTTGTTTTTGTTTTTGTTTTTGTTTTCGTTTTTGTTTTTGTTTTTGTCCTTGTTTCTGTCCTTGTCTTTGTCTTAATTGGTTTTTGTTTGTACGAGACTAAGTCCAGCGGCATAATGCTCTTCGATCGCACACGACCAAGTCCAGCGGCGTGTCGCTCCTAGGGCTGTTGCGAATACTTAAAAGTCCCTACGGTCAAAATCATTGGGTTGCGACTCACCTTTACGAGTTGCTCGCTCGCTGCGCTCGCTCGGAATGTTATAGCCTTACCTAAAACCAATCCACCTTGCGTTCGTTTTTCGAAAAGACCGCGATTTTCCGATAATTTACAGACGCGCGGGATCGGTTTTGAGGTTAGGCTAGTTTTATAAGAGCGAGCGAAGCGAGCGAGAAGCTACATCAATTCCCGCGCTATAGTTATATATCAAATGTTCTTTACTAACAATTCTCACCGATCGAAAGAAAGTTTCTGATTTGATAGAAGAATAACAGATATGTTTCGCTAGGTACGCGATTCGTGCTGATCGATGTATCTCGATGATGTTTTTGTTTTCGTTTTTGTTTTCGTTTTTGTTTTCGTTTTTGTTTTCGTTTTTGTTTTCTTTTTTGTTTTCGTTTTTGTTTTCGTTTTTGTTTTCGTTTTTGTTTTCGTGTTTGTTTTCGTTTTTGTTTTCGTTTTCGTTTTCGTTTTCGTTTTTGTTTTCTTTTTTGTTTTCGTTTTTGTTTTCGTTTTTGTTTTCGTTTTTGTTTTCGTTTTTGTTTTCGTTTTTGTTTTCGTTTTTGTTTTCGTTTTTGTTTTCGTTTTTGTTTTCGTTTTTGATTTCGTTTTTGTTTTCGTTTTTGTTTTCGTTTTTGTTTTCGTTTTTGTTTTCGTTTTTGTTTTCGTTTTTGTTTTCGTTTTTGTTTTCGTGTTTGTTTTCGTTTTTGTTTTCGTTTTTGTTTTCGTTTTTGTTTTTGTTTTTGTTTTTGTTTTTGTTTTTGTTTTTGTCCTTGTTTCTGTCCTTGTCTTTGTCTTAATTGGTTTTTGTTTGTACGAGACTAAGTCCAGCGGCATAATGCTCTTCGATCGCACACGACCAAGTCCAGCGGCGTGTCGCTCCTAGGGCTGTTGCGAATACTTAAAAGTCCCTACGGTCAAAATCATTGGGTTGCGACTCACCTTTACGAGTTGCTCGCTCGCTGCGCTCGCTCGGAATGTTATAGCCTTACCTAAAACCAATCCACCTTGCGTTCGTTTTTCGAAAAGACCGCGATTTTCCGATAATTTACAGACGCGCGGGATCGGTTTTGAGGTTAGGCTAGTTTTATAAGAGCGAGCGAAGCGAGCGAGAAGTTACATCAATTCCCGCGCTATAGTTATATATCAAATGTTCTTTACTAACAATTCTCACCGATCGAAAGAAAGTTTCTGATTTGATAGAAGAATAACAGATATGTTTCGCTAGGTACGCGATTCGTGCTGATCGATGTATCTCGATGATGTTTTTGTTTTCGTTTTTGTTTTCGTTTTTGTTTTCGTTTTTGTTTTCGTTTTTGTTTTCTTTTTTGTTTTCGTTTTTGTTTTCGTTTTTGTTTTCGTTTTTGTTTTCGTGTTTGTTTTCGTTTTTGTTTTCGTTTTCGTTTTCGTTTTCGTTTTTGTTTTCTTTTTTGTTTTCGTTTTTGTTTTCGTTTTTGTTTTCGTTTTTGTTTTCGTTTTTGTTTTCGTTTTTGTTTTCGTTTTTGTTTTCGTTTTTGTTTTCGTTTTTGTTTTCGTTTTTGTTTTCGTTTTTGATTTCGTTTTTGTTTTCGTTTTTGTTTTCGTTTTTGTTTTCGTTTTTGTTTTCGTTTTTGTTTTCGTTTTTGTTTTCGTTTTTGTTTTCGTGTTTGTTTTCGTTTTTGTTTTCGTTTTTGTTTTCGTTTTTGTTTTTGTTTTTGTTTTCGTTTTTGTTTTTGTTTTTGTCCTTGTTTCTGTCCTTGTCTTTGTCTTAATTGGTTTTTGTTTGTACGAGACTAAGTCCAGCGCCATAATGCTCTTCGATCGCACACGACCAAGTCCAGCGGCGTGTCGCTCCTAGGGCTGTTGCGAATACTTAAAAGTCCCTACGGTCAAAATCATTGGGTTGCGACTCACCTTTACGAGTTGCTCGCTCGCTGCGCTCGCTCGGAATGTTATAGCCTTACCTAAAACCAATCCACCTTGCGTTCGTTTTTCGAAAAGACCGCGATTTTCCGATAATTTACAGACGCGCGGGATCGGTTTTGAGGTTAGGCTAGTTTTATAAGAGCGAGCGAAGCGAGCGAGAAGCTACATCAATTCCCGCGCTATAGTTATATATCAAATGTTCTTTACTAACAATTCTCACCGATCGAAAGAAAGTTTCTGATTTGATAGAAGAATAACAGATATGTTTCGCTAGGTACGCGATTCGTGCTGATCGATGTATCTCGATGATGTTTTTGTTTTCGTTTTTGTTTTCGTTTTTGTTTTCGTTTTTGTTTTCGTTTTTGTTTTCTTTTTTGTTTTCGTTTTTGTTTTCGTTTTTGTTTTCGTTTTTGTTTTCGTGTTTGTTTTCGTTTTTGTTTTCGTTTTCGTTTTCGTTTTCGTTTTTGTTTTCTTTTTTGTTTTCGTTTTTGTTTTCGTTTTTGTTTTCGTTTTTGTTTTCGTTTTTGTTTTCGTTTTTGTTTTCGTTTTTGTTTTCGTTTTTGATTTCGTTTTTGTTTTCGTTTTTGTTTTCGTTTTTGTTTTCGTTTTTGTTTTCGTTTTTGTTTTCGTTTTTGTTTTCGTGTTTGTTTTCGTTTTTGTTTTCGTTTTTGTTTTCGTTTTTGTTTTTGTTTTTGTTTTTGTTTTTGTTTTTGTTTTTGTCCTTGTTTCTGTCCTTGTCTTTGTCTTAATTGGTTTTTGTTTGTACGAGACTAAGTCCAGCGGCATAATGCTCTTCGATCGCACACGACCAAGTCCAGCGGCGTGTCGCTCCTAGGGCTGTTGCGAATACTTAAAAGTCCCTACGGTCAAAATCAGTGGGTTGCGACTCACCTTTACGAGTTGCTCGCTCGCTGCGCTCGCTCGGAATGTTATAGCCTTACCTAAAACCAATCCACCTTGCGTTCGTTTTTCGAAAAGACCGCGATTTTCCGATAATTTACAGACGCGCGGGATCGGTTTTGAGGTTAGGCTAGTTTTATAAGAGCGAGCGAAGCGAGCGAGAAGCTACATCAATTCCCGCGCTATAGTTATATATCAAATGTTCTTTACTAACAATTCTCACCGATCGAAAGAAAGTTTCTGATTTGATAGAAGAATAACAGATATGTTTCGCTAGGTACGCGATTCGTGCTGATCGATGTATCTCGATGATGTTTTTGTTTTCGTTTTTGTTTTCGTTTTTGTTTTCGTTTTTGTTTTCGTTTTTGTTTTCTTTTTTGTTTTCGTTTTTGTTTTCGTTTTTGTTTTCGTTTTTGTTTTCGTGTTTGTTTTCGTTTTTGTTTTCGTTTTCGTTTTCGTTTTCGTTTTTGTTTTCTTTTTTGTTTTCGTTTTTGTTTTCGTTTTTGTTTTCGTTTTTGTTTTCGTTTTTGTTTTCGTTTTTGTTTTCGTTTTTGTTTTCGTTTTTGTTTTCGTTTTTGTTTTCGTTTTTGTTTTCGTTTTTGTTTTCGTTTTTGTTTTCGTTTTTGTTTTCGTTTTTGTTTTCGTTTTTGATTTTGTTTTTGTTTTCGTTTTTGTTTTCGTTTTTGTTTTCGTTTTTGTTTTCGTTTTTGTTTTCGTTTTTGTTTTTGTTTTTGTTTTCGTTTTTGTTTTTGTTTTTGTCCTTGTTTCTGTCCTTGTCTTTGTCTTAATTGGTTTTTGTTTGTACGAGACTAAGTCCAGCGGCATAATGCTCTTCGATCGCACACGACCAAGTCCAGCGGCGTGTCGCTCCTAGGGCTGTTGCGAATACTTAAAAGTCCCTACGGTCAAAATCATTGGGTTGCGACTCACCTTTACGAGTTGCTCGCTCGCTGCGCTCGCTCGGAATGTTATAGCCTTACCTAAAACCAATCCACCTTGCGTTCGTTTTTCGAAAAGACCGCGATTTTCCGATAATTTACAGACGCGCGGGATCGGTTTTGAGGTTAGGCTAGTTTTATAAGAGCGAGCGAAGCGAGCGAGAAGCTACATCAATTCCCGCGCTATAGTTATATATCAAATGTTCTTTACTAACAATTCTCACCGATCGAAAGAAAGTTTCTGATTTGATAGAAGAATAACAGATATGTTTCGCTAGGTACGCGATTCGTGCTGATCGATGTATCTCGATGATGTTTTTGTTTTCGTTTTTGTTTTCGTTTTTGTTTTCGTTTTTGTTTTCGTTTTTGTTTTCTTTTTTGTTTTCGTTTTTGTTTTCGTTTTTGTTTTCGTTTTTGTTTTCGTGTTTGTTTTCGTTTTTGTTTTCGTTTTCGTTTTCGTTTTCGTTTTTGTTTTCTTTTTTGTTTTCGTTTTTGTTTTCGTTTTTGTTTTCGTTTTTGTTTTCGTTTTTGATTTCGTTTTTGTTTTCGTTTTTGTTTTCGTTTTTGTTTTCGTTTTTGTTTTCGTTTTTGTTTTCGTTTTTGTTTTCGTTTTTGTTTTCGTGTTTGTTTTCGTTTTTGTTTTCGTTTTTGTTTTCGTTTTTGTTTTTGTTTTTGTTTTCGTTTTTGTTTTTGTTTTTGTCCTTGTTTCTGTCCTTGTCTTTGTCTTAATTGGTTTTTGTTTGTACGAGACTAAGTCCAGCGGCATAATGCTCTTCGATCGCACACGACCAAGTCCAGCGGCGTGTCGCTCCTAGGGCTGTTGCGAATACTTAAAAGTCCCTACGGTCAAAATCATTGGGTTGCGACTCACCTTTACGAGTTGCTCGCTCGCTGCGCTCGCTCGGAATGTTATAGCCTTACCTAAAACCAATCCACCTTGCGTTCGTTTTTCGAAAAGACCGCGATTTTCCGATAATTTACAGACGCGCGGGATCGGTTTTGAGGTTAGGCTAGTTTTATAAGAGCGAGCGAAGCGAGCGAGAAGCTACATCAATTCCCGCGCTATAGTTATATATCAAATGTTCTTTACTAACAATTCTCACCGATCGAAAGAAAGTTTCTGATTTGATAGAAGAATAACAGATATGTTTCGCTAGGTACGCGATTCGTGCTGATCGATGTATCTCGATGATGTTTTTGTTTTCGTTTTTGTTTTCGTTTTTGTTTTCGTTTTTGTTTTCGTTTTTCTTTTCGTGTTTGTTTTCGTTTTTGTTTTCGTTTTTGTTTTCTTTTTTGTTTTCGTTTTTGTTTTCGTTTTTGTTTTCTTTTTTGTTTTCGTTTTTGTTTTCGTTTTTGTTTTCGTTTTTGTTTTCGTTTTCGTTTTCGTTTTTGTTTTCGTTTTTGTTTTCGTTTTTGTTTTCGTTTTTGTTTTCGTTTTTGTTTTCGTTTTTGTTTTTGTTTTCGTTTTTGTTTTCGTTTTTGTTTTCGTTTTTGTTTTCGTTTTTGTTTTCGTTTTTGTTTTCGTTTTTGTTTTCGTTTTTGTTTTCGTGTTTGTTTTCGTTTTTGTTTTCGTTTTTGTTTTCGTTTTTGTTTTTGTTTTCGTTTTTGTTTTTGTTTTTGTCCTTGTTTCTGTCCTTGTCTTTGTCTTAATTGGTTTTTGTTTGTACGAGACTAAGTCCAGCGGCATAATGCTCTTCGATCGCACACGACCAAGTCCAGCGGCGTGTCGCTCCTAGGGCTGTTGCGAATACTTAAAAGTCCCTACGGTCAAAATCATTGGGTTGCGACTCACCTTTACGAGTTGCTCGCTCGCTGCGCTCGCTCGGAATGTTATAGCCTTACCTAAAACCAATCCACCTTGCGTTCGTTTTTCGAAAAGACCGCGATTTTCCGATAATTTACAGACGCGCGGGATCGGTTTTGAGGTTAGGCTAGTTTTATAAGAGCGAGCGAAGCGAGCGAGAAGCTACATCAATTCCCGCGCTATAGTTATATATCAAATGTTCTTTACTAACAATTCTCACCGATCGAAAGAAAGTTTCTGATTTGATAGAAGAATAACAGATATGTTTCGCTAGGTACGCGATTCGTGCTGATCGATGTATCTCGATGATGTTTTTGTTTTCGTTTTTGTTTTCGTTTTTGTTTTCGTTTTTGTTTTCGTTTTTGTTTTTGTTTTCGTTTTTGTTTTCGTTTTTGTTTTCGTTTTTGTTTTCGTTTTTGTTTTCGTTTTTGTTTTCGTTTTTGTTTTTGTTTTCGTTTTTGTTTTCGTTTTTGTTTTTGTTTTCCTTTTCGTTTTTGTTTGTGTTTTTGTTTTCGTTTTTGTTTTCGTTTTTGTTTTCGTTTTTGTTTTCGTTTTTGTTTTCGTTTTTGTTTTCGTTTTTGTTTTCGTTTTTGTTTTCGTGTTTGTTTTCGTTTTTGTTTTCGTTTTTGTTTTCGTTTTTGTTTTTGTTTTCGTTTTTGTTTTCGTTTTTGTTTTTGTTTTCCTTTTCGTTTTTGTTTGTGTTTTTGTTTTTGTCCTTGTTTCTGTCCTTGTCTTTGTCTTAATTGGTTTTTGTTTGTACGAGACTAAGTCCAGCGGCATAATGCTCTTCGATCGCACACGACCAAGTCCAGCGGCGTGTCGCTCCTAGGGCTGTTGCGAATACTTAAAAGTCCCTACGGTCAAAATCATTGGGTTGCGACTCACCTTTACGAGTTGCTCGCTCGCTGCGCTCGCTCGGAATGTTATAGCCTTACCTAAAACCAATCCACCTTGCGTTCGTTTTTCGAAAAGACCGCGATTTTCCGATAATTTACAGACGCGCGGGATCGGTTTTGAGGTTAGGCTAGTTTTATAAGAGCGAGCGAAGCGAGCGAGAAGCTACATCAATTCCCGCGCTATAGTTATATATCAAATGTTCTTTACTAACAATTCTCACCGATCGAAAGAAAGTTTCTGATTTGATAGAAGAATAACAGATATGTTTCGCTAGGTACGCGATTCGTGCTGATCGATGTATCTCGATGATGTTTTTGTTTTCGTTTTTGTTTTCGTTTTTGTTTTCGTTTTTGTTTTCGTTTTTCTTTTCGTGTTTGTTTTCGTTTTTTTTTCGTTTTTGTTTTCTTTTTTGTTTTCGTTTTTGTTTTCGTTTTTGTTTTCTTTTTTGTTTTCGTTTTTGTTTTCGTTTTTGTTTTCGTTTTTGTTTTCGTTTTTGTTTTCGTTTTTGTTTTCGTTTTTGTTTTCGTTTTTCTTTTCGTGTTTGTTTTCGTTTTTGTTTTCGTTTTTGTTTTCTTTTTTGTTTTCTTTTTTGTTTTCGTTTTTGTTTTCTTTTTTGTTTTCGTTTTTGTTTTCGTTTTTGTTTTTGTTTTCGTTTTTGTTTTCGTTTTTGTTTTCGTTTTTGTTTTCGTTTTTGTTTTCGTTTTTGTTTTTGTTTTCGTTTTTGTTTTCGTTTTTGTTTTCGTTTTTGTTTTCGTTTTTGTTTTGGTTTTTGTTTTCGTTTTTGTTTTCGTTTTCGTTTTCGTTTTCGTTTTTGTTTTCTTTTTTGTTTTCGTTTTTGTTTTCGTTTTTGTTTTCGTTTTTGTTTTCGTTTTTGATTTCGTTTTTGTTTTCGTTTTTGTTTTCGTTTTTGTTTTCGTTTTTGTTTTCGTTTTTGTTTTCGTTTTTGTTTTCGTTTTTGTTTTCGTTTTTGTTTTCGTTTTTGTTTTCGTTTTTGTTTTCGTTTTTGTTTTTGTTTTTGTTTTCGTTTTTGTTTTTGTTTTTGTCCTTGTTTCTGTCCTTGTCTTTGTCTTAATTGGTTTTTGTTTGTACGAGACTAAGTCCAGCGGCATAATGCTCTTCGATCGCACACGACCAAGTCCAGCGGCGTGTCGCTCCTAGGGCTGTTGCGAATACTTAAAAGTCCCTACGGTCAAAATCATTGGGTTGCGACTCACCTTTACGAGTTGCTCGCTCGCTGCGCTCGCTCGGAATGTTATAGCCTTACCTAAAACCAATCCACCTTGCGTTCGTTTTTCGAAAAGACCGCGATTTTCCGATAATTTACAGACGCGCGGGATCGGTTTTGAGGTTAGGCTAGTTTTATAAGAGCGAGCGAAGCGAGCGAGAAGCTACATCAATTCCCGCGCTATAGTTATATATCAAATGTTCTTTACTAACAATTCTCACCGATCGAAAGAAAGTTTCTGATTTGATAGAAGAATAACAGATATGTTTCGCTAGGTACGCGATTCGTGCTGATCGATGTATCTCGATGATGTTTTTGTTTTCGTTTTTGTTTTCGTTTTTGTTTTCGTTTTTGTTTTCTTTTTTGTTTTCGTTTTTGTTTTCGTTTTTGTTTTCGTTTTTGTTTTCGTGTTTGTTTTCGTTTTTGTTTTCGTTTTCGTTTTCGTTTTCGTTTTTGTTTTCTTTTTTGTTTTCGTTTTTGTTTTCGTTTTTGTTTTCGTTTTTGTTTTCGTTTTTGTTTTCGTTTTTGTTTTCGTTTTTGTTTTCGTTTTTGTTTTCGTTTTTGTTTTCGTTTTTGATTTCGTTTTTGTTTTCGTTTTTGTTTTCGTTTTTGTTTTCGTTTTTGTTTTCGTTTTTGTTTTCGTTTTTGTTTTCGTTTTTGTTTTCGTTTTTGTTTTCGTTTTTGTTTTCGTTTTTGTTTTCGTTTTTGTTTTTGTTTTTGTTTTCGTTTTTGTTTTTGTTTTTGTCCTTGTTTCTGTCCTTGTCTTTGTCTTAATTGGTTTTTGTTTGTACGAGACTAAGTCCAGCGGCATAATGCTCTTCGATCGCACACGACCAAGTCCAGCGGCGTGTCGCTCCTAGGGCTGTTGCGAATACTTAAAAGTCCCTACGGTCAAAATCATTGGGTTGCGACTCACCTTTACGAGTTGCTCGCTCGCTGCGCTCGCTCGGAATGTTATAGCCTTACCTAAAACCAATCCACCTTGCGTTCGTTTTTCGAAAAGACCGCGATTTTCCGATAATTTACAGACGCGCGGGATCGGTTTTGAGGTTAGGCTAGTTTTATAAGAGCGAGCGAAGCGAGCGAGAAGCTACATCAATTCCCGCGCTATAGTTATATATCAAATGTTCTTTACTAACAATTCTCACCGATCGAAAGAAAGTTTCTGATTTGATAGAAGAATAACAGATATGTTTCGCTAGGTACGCGATTCGTGCTGATCGATGTATCTCGATGATGTTTTTGTTTTCGTTTTTGTTTTCGTTTTTGTTTTCGTTTTTGTTTTCGTTTTTGTTTTCTTTTTTGTTTTCGTTTTTGTTTTCGTTTTTGTTTTCGTTTTTGTTTTCGTGTTTGTTTTCGTTTTTGTTTTCGTTTTCGTTTTCGTTTTCGTTTTTGTTTTCTTTTTTGTTTTCGTTTTTGTTTTCGTTTTTGTTTTCGTTTTTGTTTTCGTTTTTGTTTTCGTTTTTGTTTTCGTTTTTGTTTTCGTTTTTGTTTTCGTTTTTGTTTTCGTTTTTGATTTCGTTTTTGTTTTCGTTTTTGTTTTCGTTTTTGTTTTCGTTTTTGTTTTCGTTTTTGTTTTCGTTTTTGTTTTCGTTTTTGTTTTCGTTTTTGTTTTCGTTTTTGTTTTCGTGTTTGTTTTCGTTTTTGTTTTCGTTTTTGTTTTCGTTTTTGTTTTTGTTTTTGTTTTCGTTTTTGTTTTTGTTTTTGTCCTTGTTTCTGTCCTTGTCTTTGTCTTAATTGGTTTTTGTTTGTACGAGACTAAGTCCAGCGGCATAATGCTCTTCGATCGCACACGACCAAGTCCAGCGGCGTGTCGCTCCTAGGGCTGTTGCGAATACTTAAAAGTCCCTACGGTCAAAATCATTGGGTTGCGACTCACCTTTACGAGTTGCTCGCTCGCTGCGCTCGCTCGGAATGTTATAGCCTTACCTAAAACCAATCCACCTTGCGTTCGTTTTTCGAAAAGACCGCGATTTTCCGATAATTTACAGACGCGCGGGATCGGTTTTGAGGTTAGGCTAGTTTTATAAGAGCGAGCGAAGCGAGCGAGAAGCTACATCAATTCCCGCGCTATAGTTATATATCAAATGTTCTTTACTAACAATTCTCACCGATCGAAAGAAAGTTTCTGATTTGATAGAAGAATAACAGATATGTTTCGCTAGGTACGCGATTCGTGCTGATCGATGTATCTCGATGATGTTTTTGTTTTCGTTTTTGTTTTCGTTTTTGTTTTCGTTTTTGTTTTCGTTTTTGTTTTCTTTTTTGTTTTCGTTTTTGTTTTCGTTTTTGTTTTCGTTTTTGTTTTCGTGTTTGTTTTCGTTTTTGTTTTCGTTTTCGTTTTCGTTTTCGTTTTTGTTTTCTTTTTTGTTTTCGTTTTTGTTTTCGTTTTTGTTTTCGTTTTTGTTTTCGTTTTTGTTTTCGTTTTTGTTTTCGTTTTTGTTTTCGTTTTTGTTTTCGTTTTTGTTTTCGTTTTTGATTTCGTTTTTGTTTTCGTTTTTGTTTTCGTTTTTGTTTTCGTTTTTGTTTTCGTTTTTGTTTTCGTTTTTGTTTTCGTTTTTGTTTTCGTGTTTGTTTTCGTTTTTGTTTTCGTTTTTGTTTTCGTTTTTGTTTTTGTTTTTGTTTTTGTTTTTGTTTTTGTTTTTGTCCTTGTTTCTGTCCTTGTCTTTGTCTTAATTGGTTTTTGTTTGTACGAGACTAAGTCCAGCGGCATAATGCTCTTCGATCGCACACGACCAAGTCCAGCGGCGTGTCGCTCCTAGGGCTGTTGCGAATACTTAAAAGTCCCTACGGTCAAAATCATTGGGTTGCGACTCACCTTTACGAGTTGCTCGCTCGCTGCGCTCGCTCGGAATGTTATAGCCTTACCTAAAACCAATCCACCTTGCGTTCGTTTTTCGAAAAGACCGCGATTTTCCGATAATTTACAGACGCGCGGGGTCGGTTTTGAGGTTAGGCTAGTTTTATAAGAGCGAG
The DNA here is from genome assembly GCF_905332965.1 of Bombus pascuorum. Lineage (NCBI taxonomy): Eukaryota > Metazoa > Arthropoda > Insecta > Hymenoptera > Apidae > Bombus > Bombus pascuorum. The sequence goes on along the minus strand of NW_026869732.1, from coordinate 205,805 downwards.
CGAAGCGAGCGAGAAGCTACATCAATTCCCGCGCTATAGTTATATATCAAATGTTCTTTACTAACAATTCTCACCGATCGAAAGAAAGTTTCTGATTTGATAGAAGAATAACAGATATGTTTCGCTAGGTACGCGATTCGTGCTGATCGATGTATCTCGATGATGTTTTTGTTTTCGTTTTTGTTTTCGTTTTTGTTTTCGTTTTTGTTTTCGTTTTTGTTTTCTTTTTTGTTTTCGTTTTTGTTTTCGTTTTTGTTTTCGTTTTTGTTTTCGTTTTTGTTTTCGTTTTTGTTTTCGTTTTCGTTTTCGTTTTCGTTTTTGTTTTCTTTTTTGTTTTCGTTTTTGTTTTTGTTTTTGTTTTCGTTTTTGTTTTCGTTTTTGTTTTCGTTTTTGTTTTCGTTTTTGTTTTCGTTTTTGTTTTCGTTTTTGATTTCGTTTTTGTTTTCGTTTTTGTTTTCGTTTTTGTTTTCGTTTTTGTTTTCGTTTTTGTTTTCGTTTTTGTTTTCGTTTTTGTTTTCGTGTTTGTTTTCGTTTTTGTTTTCGTTTTTGTTTTCGTTTTTGTTTTTGTTTTTGTTTTTGTTTTTGTTTTTGTTTTTGTCCTTGTTTCTGTCCTTGTCTTTGTCTTAATTGGTTTTTGTTTGTACGAGACTAAGTCCAGCGGCATAATGCTCTTCGATCGCACACGACCAAGTCCAGCGGCGTGTCGCTCCTAGGGCTGTTGCGAATACTTAAAAGTCCCTACGGTCAAAATCATTGGGTTGCGACTCACCTTTACGAGTTGCTCGCTCGCTGCGCTCGCTCGGAATGTTATAGCCTTACCTAAAACCAATCCACCTTGCGTTCGTTTTTCGAAAAGACCGCGATTTTCCGATAATTTACAGACGCGCGGGATCGGTTTTGAGGTTAGGCTAGTTTTATAAGAGCGAGCGAAGCGAGCGAGAAGCTACATCAATTCCCGCGCTATAGTTATATATCAAATGTTCTTTACTAACAATTCTCACCGATCGAAAGAAAGTTTCTGATTTGATAGAAGAATAACAGATATGTTTCGCTAGGTACGCGATTCGTGCTGATCGATGTATCTCGATGATGTTTTTGTTTTCGTTTTTGTTTTCGTTTTTGTTTTCGTTTTTGTTTTCGTTTTTGTTTTCTTTTTTGTTTTCGTTTTTGTTTTCGTTTTTGTTTTCGTTTTTGTTTTCGTGTTTGTTTTCGTTTTTGTTTTCGTTTTCGTTTTCGTTTTCGTTTTTGTTTTCTTTTTTGTTTTCGTTTTTGTTTTCGTTTTTGTTTTCGTTTTTGTTTTCGTTTTTGTTTTCGTTTTTGTTTTCGTTTTTGTTTTCGTTTTTGTTTTCGTTTTTGTTTTCGTTTTTGATTTCGTTTTTGTTTTCGTTTTTGTTTTCGTTTTTGTTTTCGTTTTTGTTTTCGTTTTTGTTTTCGTTTTTGTTTTCGTTTTTGTTTTCGTTTTTGTTTTCGTTTTTGTTTTCGTGTTTGTTTTCGTTTTTGTTTTCGTTTTTGTTTTCGTTTTTGTTTTTGTTTTTGTTTTCGTTTTTGTTTTTGTTTTTGTCCTTGTTTCTGTCCTTGTCTTTGTCTTAATTGGTTTTTGTTTGTACGAGACTAAGTCCAGCGGCATAATGCTCTTCGATCGCACACGACCAAGTCCAGCGGCGTGTCGCTCCTAGGGCTGTTGCGAATACTTAAAAGTCCCTACGGTCAAAATCATTGGGTTGCGACTCACCTTTACGAGTTGCTCGCTCGCTGCGCTCGCTCGGAATGTTATAGCCTTACCTAAAACCAATCCACCTTGCGTTCGTTTTTCGAAAAGACCGCGATTTTCCGATAATTTACAGACGCGCGGGATCGGTTTTGAGGTTAGGCTAGTTTTATAAGAGCGAGCGAAGCGAGCGAGAAGCTACATCAATTCCCGCGCTATAGTTATATATCAAATGTTCTTTACTAACAATTCTCACCGATCGAAAGAAAGTTTCTGATTTGATAGAAGAATAACAGATATGTTTCGCTAGGTACGCGATTCGTGCTGATCGATGTATCTCGATGATGTTTTTGTTTTCGTTTTTGTTTTCGTTTTTGTTTTCGTTTTTGTTTTCGTTTTTGTTTTCGTTTTTGTTTTCGTTTTTGTTTTCGTTTTTGTTTTCGTGTTTGTTTTCGTTTTTGTTTTCGTTTTTGTTTTCTTTTTTGTTTTCGTTTTTGTTTTCGTTTTTGTTTTCGTTTTTGTTTTCGTTTTTGTTTTCGTTTTTGTTTTCGTTTTTGTTTTCGTTTTTGTTTTCGTGTTTGTTTTCGTTTTTGTTTTCGTTTTTGTTTTCGTTTTTGATTTCGTTTTTGTTTTCGTTTTTGTTTTCGTTTTTGTTTTCGTTTTTGTTTTCGTTTTTGTTTTTGTTTTCGTTTTTGTTTTTGTTTTTGTCCTTGTTTCTGTCCTTGTCTTTGTCTTAATTGGTTTTTGTTTGTACGAGACTAAGTCCAGCGGCATAATGCTCTTCGATCGCACACGACCAAGTCCAGCGGCGTGTCGCTCCTAGGGCTGTTGCGAATACTTAAAAGTCCCTACGGTCAAAATCATTGGGTTGCGACTCACCTTTACGAGTTGCTCGCTCGCTGCGCTCGCTCGGAATGTTATAGCCTTACCTAAAACCAATCCACCTTGCGTTCGTTTTTCGAAAAGACCGCGATTTTCCGATAATTTACAGACGCGCGGGATCGGTTTTGAGGTTAGGCTAGTTTTATAAGAGCGAGCGAAGCGAGCGAGAAGCTACATCAATTCCCGCGCTATAGTTATATATCAAATGTTCTTTACTAACAATTCTCACCGATCGAAAGAAAGTTTCTGATTTGATAGAAGAATAACAGATATGTTTCGCTAGGTACGCGATTCGTGCTGATCGATGTATCTCGATGATGTTTTTGTTTTCGTTTTTGTTTTCGTTTTTGTTTTCGTTTTTGTTTTCGTTTTTGTTTTCTTTTTTGTTTTCGTTTTTGTTTTCGTTTTTGTTTTCGTTTTTGTTTTCGTGTTTGTTTTTGTTTTTGTTTTCGTTTTCGTTTTCGTTTTCGTTTTTGTTTTCTTTTTTGTTTTCGTTTTTGTTTTCGTTTTTGTTTTCGTTTTTGTTTTCGTTTTTGTTTTCGTTTTTGTTTTCGTTTTTGTTTTCGTTTTTGTTTTCGTTTTTGTTTTCGTTTTTGATTTCGTTTTTGTTTTCGTTTTTGTTTTCGTTTTTGTTTTCGTTTTTGTTTTCGTTTTTGTTTTCGTTTTTGTTTTCGTTTTTGTTTTCGTGTTTGTTTTCGTTTTTGTTTTCGTTTTTGTTTTCGTTTTTGTTTTTGTTTTTGTTTTCGTTTTTGTTTTTGTTTTTGTCCTTGTTTCTGTCCTTGTCTTTGTCTTAATTGGTTTTTGTTTGTACGAGACTAAGTCCAGCGGCATAATGCTCTTCGATCGCACACGACCAAGTCCAGCGGCGTGTCGCTCCTAGGGCTGTTGCGAATACTTAAAAGTCCCTACGGTCAAAATCATTGGGTTGCGACTCACCTTTACGAGTTGCTCGCTCGCTCCGCTCGCTCGGAATGTTATAGCCTTACCTAAAACCAATCCACCTTGCGTTCGTTTTTCGAAAAGACCGCGATTTTCCGATAATTTACAGACGCGCGGGATCGGTTTTGAGGTTAGGCTAGTTTTATAAGAGCGAGCGAAGCGAGCGAGAAGCTACATCAATTCCCGCGCTATAGTTATATATCAAATGTTCTTTACTAACAATTCTCACCGATCGAAAGAAAGTTTCTGATTTGATAGAAGAATAACAGATATGTTTCGCTAGGTACGCGATTCGTGCTGATCGATGTATCTCGATGATGTTTTTGTTTTCGTTTTTGTTTTCGTTTTTGTTTTCGTTTTTGTTTTCGTTTTTGTTTTCTTTTTTGTTTTCGTTTTTGTTTTCGTTTTTGTTTTCGTTTTTGTTTTCGTGTTTGTTTTCGTTTTTGTTTTCGTTTTCGTTTTCGTTTTCGTTTTTGTTTTCTTTTTTGTTTTCGTTTTTGTTTTCGTTTTTGTTTTCGTTTTTGTTTTCGTTTTTGTTTTCGTTTTTGTTTTCGTTTTTGTTTTCGTTTTTGATTTCGTTTTTGTTTTCGTTTTTGTTTTCGTTTTTGTTTTCGTTTTTGTTTTCGTTTTTGTTTTCGTTTTTGTTTTCGTTTTTGTTTTCGTGTTTGTTTTCGTTTTTGTTTTCGTGTTTGTTTTCGTTTTTGTTTTCGTTTTTGTTTTCGTTTTTGTTTTCGTTTTTGTTTTTGTTTTTGTTTTCGTTTTTGTTTTTGTTTTTGTCCTTGTTTCTGTCCTTGTCTTTGTCTTTATTGGTTTTTGTTTGTACGAGACTAAGTCCAGCGGCATAATGCTCTTCGATCGCACACGACCAAGTCCAGCGGCGTGTCGCTCCTAGGGCTGTTGCGAATACTTAAAAGTCCCTACGGTCAAAATCATTGGGTTGCGACTCACCTTTACGAGTTGCTCGCTCGCTGCGCTCGCTCGGAATGTTATAGCCTTACCTAAAACCAATCCACCTTGCGTTCGTTTTTCGAAAAGACCGCGATTTTCCGATAATTTACAGACGCGCGGGATCGGTTTTGAGGTTAGGCTAGTTTTATAAGAGCGAGCGAAGCGAGCGAGAAGCTACATCAATTCCCGCGCTATAGTTATATATCAAATGTTCTTTACTAACAATTCTCACCGATCGAAAGAAAGTTTCTGATTTGATAGAAGAATAACAGATATGTTTCGCTAGGTACGCGATTCGTGCTGATCGATGTATCTCGATGATGTTTTTGTTTTCGTTTTTGTTTTCGTTTTTGTTTTCGTTTTTGTTTTCGTTTTTGTTTTCTTTTTTGTTTTCGTTTTTGTTTTCGTTTTTGTTTTCGTTTTTGTTTTCGTGTTTGTTTTCGTTTTTGTTTTCGTTTTCGTTTTCGTTTTCGTTTTTGTTTTCTTTTTTGTTTTCGTTTTTGTTTTCGTTTTTGTTTTCGTTTTTGTTTTCGTTTTTGTTTTCGTTTTTGTTTTCGTTTTTGTTTTCGTTTTTGTTTTCGTTTTTGTTTTCGTTTTTGTTTTCGTTTTTGTTTTCGTTTTTGTTTTCGTTTTTGTTTTCGTTTTTGTTTTCGTTTTTGATTTCGTTTTTGTTTTCGTTTTTGTTTTCGTTTTTGTTTTCGTTTTTGTTTTCGTTTTTGTTTTCGTTTTTGTTTTTGTTTTTGTTTTTGTTTTCGTTTTTGTTTTTGTTTTTGTCCTTGTTTCTGTCCTTGTCTTTGTCTTAATTGGTTTTTGTTTGTACGAGACTAAGTCCAGCGGCATAATGCTCTTCGATCGCACACGACCAAGTCCAGCGGCGTGTCGCTCCTAGGGCTGTTGCGAATACTTAAAAGTCCCTACGGTCAAAATCATTGGGTTGCGACTCACCTTTACGAGTTGCTCGCTCGCTGCGCTCGCTCGGAATGTTATAGCCTTACCTAAAACCAATCCACCTTGCGTTCGTTTTTCGAAAAGACCGCGATTTTCCGATAATTTACAGACGCGCGGGATCGGTTTTGAGGTTAGGCTAGTTTTATAAGAGCGAGCGAAGCGAGCGAGAAGCTACATCAATTCCCGCGCTATAGTTATATATCAAATGTTCTTTACTAACAATTCTCACCGATCGAAAGAAAGTTTCTGATTTGATAGAAGAATAACAGATATGTTTCGCTAGGTACGCGATTCGTGCTGATCGATGTATCTCGATGATGTTTTTGTTTTCGTTTTTGTTTTCGTTTTTGTTTTCGTTTTTGTTTTCGTTTTTGTTTTCTTTTTTGTTTTCGTTTTTGTTTTCGTTTTTGTTTTCGTTTTTGTTTTCGTGTTTGTTTTCGTTTTTGTTTTCGTTTTCGTTTTCGTTTTCGTTTTTGTTTTCTTTTTTGTTTTCGTTTTTGTTTTCGTTTTTGTTTTCGTTTTTGTTTTCGTTTTTGTTTTCGTTTTTGTTTTCGTTTTTGTTTTCGTTTTTGATTTCGTTTTTGTTTTCGTTTTTGTTTTCGTTTTTGTTTTCGTTTTTGTTTTCGTTTTTGTTTTCGTTTTTGTTTTCGTTTTTGTTTTCGTGTTTGTTTTCGTTTTTGTTTTCGTTTTTGTTTTCGTTTTTGTTTTTGTTTTTGTTTTCGTTTTTGTTTTTGTTTTTGTCCTTGTTTCTGTCCTTGTCTTTGTCTTAATTGGTTTTTGTTTGTACGAGACTAAGTCCAGCGGCATAATGCTCTTCGATCGCACACGACCAAGTCCAGCGGCGTGTCGCTCCTAGGGCTGTTGCGAATACTTAAAAGTCCCTACGGTCAAAATCATTGGGTTGCGACTCACCTTTACGAGTTGCTCGCTCGCTGCGCTCGCTCGGAATGTTATAGCCTTACCTAAAACCAATCCACCTTGCGTTCGTTTTTCGAAAAGACCGCGATTTTCCGATAATTTACAGACGCGCGGGATCGGTTTTGAGGTTAGGCTAGTTTTATAAGAGCGAGCGAAGCGAGCGAGAAGCTACATCAATTCCCGCGCTATAGTTATATATCAAATGTTCTTTACTAACAATTCTCACCGATCGAAAGAAAGTTTCTGATTTGATAGAAGAATAACAGATATGTTTCGCTAGGTACGCGATTCGTGCTGATCGATGTATCTCGATGATGTTTTTGTTTTCGTTTTTGTTTTCGTTTTTGTTTTCGTTTTTGTTTTCGTTTTTGTTTTCTTTTTTGTTTTCGTTTTTGTTTTCGTTTTTGTTTTCGTTTTTGTTTTCGTGTTTGTTTTCGTTTTTGTTTTCGTTTTCGTTTTCGTTTTCGTTTTTGTTTTCTTTTTTGTTTTCGTTTTTGTTTTCGTTTTTGTTTTCGTTTTTGTTTTCGTTTTTGTTTTCGTGTTTGTTTTCGTTTTTGTTTTCGTTTTTGTTTTCGTTTTTGTTTTTGTTTTTGTTTTCGTTTTTGTTTTTGTTTTTGTCCTTGTTTCTGTCCTTGTCTTTGTCTTAATTGGTTTTTGTTTGTACGAGACTAAGTCCAGCGGCATAATGCTCTTCGATCGCACACGACCAAGTCCAGCGGCGTGTCGCTCCTAGGGCTGTTGCGAATACTTAAAAGTCCCTACGGTCAAAATCATTGGGTTGCGACTCACCTTTACGAGTTGCTCGCTCGCTGCGCTCGCTCGGAATGCTATAGCCTTACCTAAAACCAATCCACCTTGCGTTCGTTTTTCGAAAAGACCGCGATTTTCCGATAATTTACAGACGCGCGGGATCGGTTTTGAGGTTAGGCTAGTTTTATAAGAGCGAGCGAAGCGAGCGAGAAGCTACATCAATTCCCGCGCTATAGTTATATATCAAATGTTCTTTACTAACAATTCTCACCGATCGAAAGAAAGTTTCTGATTTGATAGAAGAATAACAGATATGTTTCGCTAGGTACGCGATTCGTGCTGATCGATGTATCTCGATGATGTTTTTGTTTTCGTTTTTGTTTTCGTTTTTGTTTTCGTTTTTGTTTTCGTTTTTGTTTTCTTTTTTGTTTTCGTTTTTGTTTTCGTTTTTGTTTTCGTTTTTGTTTTCGTGTTTGTTTTCGTTTTTGTTTTCGTTTTCGTTTTCGTTTTCGTTTTTGTTTTCTTTTTTGTTTTCGTTTTTGTTTTCGTTTTTGTTTTCGTTTTTGTTTTCGTTTTTGTTTTCGTTTTTGTTTTCGTTTTTGTTTTCGTTTTTGATTTCGTGTTTGTTTTCGTTTTTGTTTTCGTTTTTGTTTTCGTTTTTGTTTTTGTTTTTGTTTTCGTTTTTGTTTTTGTTTTTGTCCTTGTTTCTGTCCTTGTCTTTGTCTTAATTGGTTTTTGTTTGTACGAGACTAAGTCCAGCGGCATAATGCTCTTCGATCGCACACGACCAAGTCCAGCGGCGTGTCGCTCCTAGGGCTGTTGCGAATACTTAAAAGTCCCTACGGTCAAAATCATTGGGTTGCGACTCACCTTTACGAGTTGCTCGCTCGCTGCGCTCGCTCGGAATGTTATAGCCTTACCTAAAACCAATCCACCTTGCGTTCGTTTTTCGAAAAGACCGCGATTTTCCGATAATTTACAGACGCGCGGGATCGGTTTTGAGGTTAGGCTAGTTTTATAAGAGCGAGCGAAGCGAGCGAGAAGCTACATCAATTCCCGCGCTATAGTTATATATCAAATGTTCTTTACTAACAATTCTCACCGATCGAAAGAAAGTTTCTGATTTGATAGAAGAATAACAGATATGTTTCGCTAGGTACGCGATTCGTGCTGATCGATGTATCTCGATGATGTTTTTGTTTTCGTTTTTGTTTTCGTTTTTGTTTTCGTTTTTGTTTTCGTTTTTGTTTTCTTTTTTGTTTTCGTTTTTGTTTTCGTTTTTGTTTTCGTTTTTGTTTTCGTTTTTGTTTTCGTGTTTGTTTTCGTTTTTGTTTTCGTTTTCGTTTTCGTTTTCGTTTTTGTTTTCTTTTTTGTTTTCGTTTTTGTTTTCGTTTTTGTTTTCGTTTTTGTTTTCGTTTTTGTTTTCGTTTTTGTTTTCGTTTTTGTTTTCGTTTTTGTTTTCGTTTTTGTTTTCGTTTTTGATTTCGTTTTTGTTTTCGTTTTTGTTTTCGTTTTTGTTTTCGTTTTTGTTTTCGTTTTTGTTTTCGTTTTTGTTTTCGTTTTTGTTTTCGTGTTTGTTTTCGTTTTTGTTTTCGTTTTTGTTTTCGTTTTTGTTTTTGTTTTTGTTTTCGTTTTTGTTTTTGTTTTTGTCCTTGTTTCTGTCCTTGTCTTTGTCTTAATTGGTTTTTGTTTGTACGAGACTAAGTCCAGCGGCATAATGCTCTTCGATCGCACACGACCAAGTCCAGCGGCGTGTCGCTCCTAGGGCTGTTGCGAATACTTAAAAGTCCCTACGGTCAAAATCATTGGGTTGCGACTCACCTTTACGAGTTGCTCGCTCGCTGCGCTCGCTCGGAATGTTATAGCCTTACCTAAAACCAATCCACCTTGCGTTCGTTTTTCGAAAAGACCGCGATTTTCCGATAATTTACAGACGCGCGGGATCGGTTTTGAGGTTAGGCTAGTTTTATAAGAGCGAGCGAAGCGAGCGAGAAGCTACATCAATTCCCGCGCTATAGTTATATATCAAATGTTCTTTACTAACAATTCTCACCGATCGAAAGAAAGTTTCTGATTTGATAGAAGAATAACAGATATGTTTCGCTAGGTACGCGATTCGTGCTGATCGATGTATCTCGATGATGTTTTTGTTTTCGTTTTTGTTTTCGTTTTTGTTTTCGTTTTTGTTTTCTTTTTTGTTTTCGTTTTTGTTTTCGTTTTTGTTTTCGTTTTTGTTTTCGTGTTTGTTTTCGTTTTTGTTTTCGTTTTCGTTTTTGTTTTCGTTTTTGTTTTCTTTTTTGTTTTCGTTTTTGTTTTCGTTTTTGTTTTCGTTTTTGTTTTCGTTTTTGTTTTCGTTTTTGTTTTCGTTTTTGTTTTCGTTTTTGTTTTCGTTTTTGATTTCGTTTTTGTTTTCGTTTTTGTTTTCGTTTTTGTTTTCGTTTTTGTTTTCGTTTTTGTTTTCGTTTTTGTTTTCGTTTTTGTTTTCGTGTTTGTTTTCGTTTTTGTTTTCGTTTTTGTTTTCGTTTTTGTTTTTGTTTTTGTTTTTGTTTTCGTTTTTGTTTTTGTTTTTGTCCTTGTTTCTGTCCTTGTCTTTGTCTTAATTGGTTTTTGTTTGTACGAGACTAAGTCCAGCGGCATAATGCTCTTCGATCGCACACGACCAAGTCCAGCGGCGTGTCGCTCCTAGGGCTGTTGCGAATACTTAAAAGTCCCTACGGTCAAAATCATTGGGTTGCGACTCACCTTTACGAGTTGCTCGCTCGCTGCGCTCGCTCGGAATGTTATAGCCTTACCTAAAACCAATCCACCTTGCGTTCGTTTTTCGAAAAGACCGCGATTTTCCGATAATTTACAGACGCGCGGGATCGGTTTTGAGGTTAGGCTAGTTTTATAAGAGCGAGCGAAGCGAGCGAGAAGCTACATCAATTCCCGCGCTATAGTTATATATCAAATGTTCTTTACTAACAATTCTCACCGATCGAAAGAAAGTTTCTGATTTGATAGAAGAATAACAGATATGTTTCGCTAGGTACGCGATTCGTGCTGATCGATGTATCTCGATGATGTTTTTGTTTTCGTTTTTGTTTTCGTTTTTGTTTTCGTTTTTGTTTTCGTTTTTGTTTTCTTTTTTGTTTTCGTTTTTGTTTTCGTTTTTGTTTTCGTTTTTGTTTTCGTGTTTGTTTTCGTTTTTGTTTTCGTTTTCGTTTTCGTTTTCGTTTTTGTTTTCTTTTTTGTTTTCGTTTTTGTTTTCGTTTTTGTTTTCGTTTTTGTTTTCGTTTTTGTTTTCGTTTTTGTTTTCGTTTTTGTTTTCGTTTTTGTTTTCGTTTTTGTTTTCGTTTTTGTTTTCGTTTTTGTTTTCGTTTTTGTTTTCGTTTTTGTTTTCGTTTTTGTTTTCGTTTTTGATTTCGTTTTTGTTTTCGTTTTTGTTTTCGTTTTTGTTTTCGTTTTTGTTTTCGTTTTTGTTTTCGTTTTTGTTTTTGTTTTTGTTTTCGTTTTTGTTTTTGTTTTTGTCCTTGTTTCTGTCCTTGTCTTTGTCTTAATTGGTTTTTGTTTGTACGAGACTAAGTCCAGCGGCATAATGCTCTTCGATCGCACACGACCAAGTCCAGCGGCGTGTCGCTCCTAGGGCTGTTGCGAATACTTAAAAGTCCCTACGGTCAAAATCATTGGGTTGCGACTCACCTTTACGAGTTGCTCGCTCGCTGCGCTCGCTCGGAATGTTATAGCCTTACCTAAAACCAATCCACCTTGCGTTCGTTTTTCGAAAAGACCGCGATTTTCCGATAATTTACAGACGCGCGGGATCGGTTTTGAGGTTAGGCTAGTTTTATAAGAGCGAGCGAAGCGAGCGAGAAGCTACATCAATTCCCGCGCTATAGTTATATATCAAATGTTCTTTACTAACAATTCTCACCGATCGAAAGAAAGTTTCTGATTTGATAGAAGAATAACAGATATGTTTCGCTAGGTACGCGATTCGTGCTGATCGATGTATCTCGATGATGTTTTTGTTTTCGTTTTTGTTTTCGTTTTTGTTTTCGTTTTTGTTTTCGTTTTTGTTTTCTTTTTTGTTTTCGTTTTTGTTTTCGTTTTTGTTTGTTTTCGTTTTTGTTTTCGTTTTTGTTTTTGTTTTCGTTTTTGTTTTTGTTTTTGTCCTTGTTTCTGTCCTTGTCTTTGTCTTAATTGGTTTTTGTTTGTACGAGACTAAGTCCAGCGGCATAATGCTCTTCGATCGCACACGACCAAGTCCAGCGGCGTGTCGCTCCTAGGGCTGTTGCGAATACTTAAAAGTCCCTACGGTCAAAATCAGTGGGTTGCGACTCACCTTTACGAGTTGCTCGCTCGCTGCGCTCGCTCGGAATGTTATAGCCTTACCTAAAACCAATCCACCTTGCGTTCGTTTTTCGAAAAGACCGCGATTTTCCGATAATTTACAGACGCGCGGGATCGGTTTTGAGGTTAGGCTAGTTTTATAAGAGCGAGCGAAGCGAGCGAGAAGCTACATCAATTCCCGCGCTATAGTTATATATCAAATGTTCTTTACTAACAATTCTCACCGATCGAAAGAAAGTTTCTGATTTGATAGAAGAATAACAGATATGTTTCGCTAGGTACGCGATTCGTGCTGATCGATGTATCTCGATGATGTTTTTGTTTTCGTTTTTGTTTTCGTTTTTGTTTTCGTTTTTGTTTTCGTTTTTGTTTTCTTTTTTGTTTTCGTTTTTGTTTTCGTTTTTGTTTTCGTTTTTGTTTTCGTGTTTGTTTTCGTTTTTGTTTTCGTTTTCGTTTTCGTTTTCGTTTTTGTTTTCTTTTTTGTTTTCGTTTTTGTTTTCGTTTTTGTTTTCGTTTTTGTTTTCGTTTTTGTTTTCGTTTTTGTTTTCGTTTTTGTTTTCGTTTTTGTTTTCGTTTTTGATTTCGTTTTTGTTTTCGTTTTTGTTTTCGTTTTTGTCCTTGTTTCTGTCCTTGTCTTTGTCTTAATTGGTTTTTGTTTGTACGAGACTAAGTCCAGCGGCATAATGCTCTTCGATCGCACACGACCAAGTCCAGCGGCGTGTCGCTCCTAGGGCTGTTGCGAATACTTAAAAGTCCCTACGGTCAAAATCATTGGGTTGCGACTCACCTTTACGAGTTGCTCGCTCGCTGCGCTCGCTCGGAATGTTATAGCCTTACCTAAAACCAATCCACCTTGCGTTCGTTTTTCGAAAAGACCGCGATTTTCCGATAATTTACAGACGCGCGGGATCGGTTTTGAGGTTAGGCTAGTTTTATAAGAGCGAGCGAAGCGAGCGAGAAGCTACAACAATTCCCGCGCTATAGTTATATATCAAATGTTCTTTACTAACAATTCTCACCGATCGAAAGAAAGTTTCTGATTTGATAGAAGAATAACAGATATGTTTCGCTAGGTACGCGATTCGTGCTGATCGATGTATCTCGATGATGTTTTTGTTTTCGTTTTTGTTTTCGTTTTTGTTTTCGTTTTTGTTTTCGTCTTTGTTTTCTTTTTTGTTTTCGTTTTTGTTTTCGTTTTTGTTTTCGTTTTTGTTTTCGTGTTTGTTTTCGTTTTTGTTTTCGTTTTCGTTTTCGTTTTCGTTTTTGTTTTCTTTTTTGTTTTCGTTTTTGTTTTCGTTTTTGTTTTCGTTTTTGTTTTCGTTTTTGTTTTCGTTTTTGTTTTCGTTTTTGTTTTCGTTTTTGTTTTCGTTTTTGTTTTCGTTTTTGATTTCGTTTTTGTTTTCGTTTTTGTTTTCGTTTTTGTTTTCGTTTTTGTTTTCGTTTTTGTTTTCGTTTTTGTTTTCGTTTTTGTTTTCGTGTTTGTTTTCGTTTTTGTTTTCGTTTTTGTTTTCGTTTTTGTTTTTGTTTTTGTTTTCGTTTTTGTTTTTGTTTTTGTCCTTGTTTCTGTCCTTGTCTTTGTCTTAATTGGTTTTTGTTTGTACGAGACTAAGTCCAGCGGCATAATGCTCTTCGATCGCACACGACCAAGTCCAGCGGCGTGTCGCTCCTAGGGCTGTTGCGAATACTTAAAAGTCCCTACGGTCAAAATCATTGGGTTGCGACTCACCTTTACGAGTTGCTCGCTCGCTGCGCTCGCTCGGAATGTTATAGCCTTACCTAAAACCAATCCACCTTGCGTTCGTTTTTCGAAAAGACCGCGATTTTCCGATAATTTACAGACGCGCGGGATCGGTTTTGAGGTTAGGCTAGTTTTATAAGAGCGAGCGAAGCGAGCGAGAAGCTACATCAATTCCCGCGCTATAGTTATATATCAAATGTTCTTTACTAACAATTCTCACCGATCGAAAGAAAGTTTCTGATTTGATAGAAGAATAACAGATATGTTTCGCTAGGTACGCGATTCGTGCTGATCGATGTATCTCGATGATGTTTTTGTTTTCGTTTTTGTTTTCGTTTTTGTTTTCGTTTTTGTTTTCGTTTTTGTTTTCTTTTTTGTTTTCGTTTTTGTTTTCGTTTTTGTTTTCGTTTTTGTTTTCGTGTTTGTTTTCGTTTTTGTTTTCGTTTTCGTTTTCGTTTTCGTTTTTGTTTTCTTTTTTGTTTTCGTTTTTGTTTTCGTTTTTGTTTTCGTTTTTGTTTTCGTTTTTGTTTTCGTTTTTGTTTTCGTTTTTGTTTTCGTTTTTGTTTTCGTTTTTGTTTTCGTTTTTGATTTCGTTTTTGTTTTCGTTTTTGTTTTCGTTTTTGTTTTCGTTTTTGTTTTCGTTTTTGTTTTCGTTTTTGTTTTCGTTTTTGTTTTCGTGTTTGTTTTCGTTTTTGTTTTCGTTTTTGTTTTCGTTTTTGTTTTTGTTTTTGTTTTCGTTTTTGTTTTTGTTTTTGTCCTTGTTTCTGTCCTTGTCTTTGTCTTAATTGGTTTTTGTTTGTACGAGACTAAGTCCAGCGGCATAATGCTCTTCGATCGCACACGACCAAGTCCAGCGGCGTGTCGCTCCTAGGGCTGTTGCGAATACTTAAAAGTCCCTACGGTCAAAATCATTGGGTTGCGACTCACCTTTACGAGTTGCTCGCTCGCTGCGCTCGCTCGGAATGTTATAGCCTTACCTAAAACCAATCCACCTTGCGTTCGTTTTTCGAAAAGACCGCGATTTTCCGATAATTTACAGACGCGCGGGATCGGTTTTGAGGTTAGGCTAGTTTTATAAGAGCGAGCGAAGCGAGCGAGAAGCTACATCAATTCCCGCGCTATAGTTATATATCAAATGTTCTTTACTAACAATTCTCACCGATCGAAAGAAAGTTTCTGATTTGATAGAAGAATAACAGATATGTTTCGCTAGGTACGCGATTCGTGCTGATCGATGTATCTCGATGATGTTTTTGTTTTCGTTTTTGTTTTCGTTTTTGTTTTCGTTTTTGTTTTCGTTTTTGTTTTCTTTTTTGTTTTCGTTTTTGTTTTCGTTTTTGTTTTCGTTTTTGTTTTCGTGTTTGTTTTCGTTTTTGTTTTCGTTTTCGTTTTCGTTTTCGTTTTTGTTTTCTTTTTTGTTTTCGTTTTTGTTTTCGTTTTTGTTTTCGTTTTTGTTTTCGTTTTTGTTTTCGTTTTTGTTTTCGTTTTTGTTTTCGTTTTTGTTTTCGTTTTTGTTTTCGTTTTTGATTTCGTTTTTGTTTTCGTTTTTGTTTTCGTTTTTGTTTTCGTTTTTGTTTTCGTTTTTGTTTTCGTTTTTGTTTTCGTTTTTGTTTTCGTGTTTGTTTTCGTTTTTGTTTTCGTTTTTGTTTTCGTTTTTGTTTTTGTTTTTGTTTTCGTTTTTGTTTTTGTTTTTGTCCTTGTTTCTGTCCTTGTCTTTGTCTTAATTGGTTTTTGTTTGTACGAGACTAAGTCCAGCGGCATAATGCTCTTCGATCGCACACGACCAAGTCCAGCGGCGTGTCGCTCCTAGGGCTGTTGCGAATACTTAAAAGTCCCTACGGTCAAAATCATTGGGTTGCGACTCACCTTTACGAGTTGCTCGCTCGCTGCGCTCGCTCGGAATGTTATAGCCTTACCTAAAACCAATCCACCTTGCGTTCGTTTTTCGAAAAGACCGCGATTTTCCGATAATTTACAGACGCGCGGGATCGGTTTTGAGGTTAGGCTAGTTTTATAAGAGCGAGCGAAGCGAGCGAGAAGCTACATCAATTCCCGCGCTATAGTTATATATCAAATGTTCTTTACTAACAATTCTCACCGATCGAAAGAAAGTTTCTGATTTGATAGAAGAATAACAGATATGTTTCGCTAGGTACGCGATTCGTGCTGATCGATGTATCTCGATGATGTTTTTGTTTTCGTTTTTGTTTTCGTTTTTGTTTTCGTTTTTGTTTTCGTTTTTGTTTTCTTTTTTGTTTTCGTTTTTGTTTTCGTTTTTGTTTTCGTTTTTGTTTTCGTGTTTGTTTTCGTTTTTGTTTTCGTTTTCGTTTTCGTTTTCGTTTTTGTTTTCTTTTTTGTTTTCGTTTTTGTTTTCGTTTTTGTTTTCGTTTTTGTTTTCGTTTTTGTTTTCGTTTTTGTTTTCGTTTTTGTTTTCGTTTTTGTTTTCGTTTTTGTTTTCGTTTTTGATTTCGTTTTTGTTTTCGTTTTTGTTTTCGTTTTTGTTTTCGTTTTTGTTTTCGTTTTTTTTTTCGTTTTTGTTTTCGTTTTTGTTTTCGTGTTTGTTTTCGTTTTTGTTTTCGTTTTTGTTTTCGTTTTTGTTTTTGTTTTTGTTTTTGTTTTCGTTTTTGTTTTTGTTTTTGTCCTTGTTTCTGTCCTTGTCTTTGTCTTAATTGGTTTTTGTTTGTACGAGACTAAGTCCAGCGGCATAATGCTCTTCGATCGCACACGACCAAGTCCAGCGGCGTGTCGCTCCTAGGGCTGTTGCGAATACTTAAAAGTCCCTACGGTCAAAATCATTGGGTTGCGACTCACCTTTACGAGTTGCTCGCTCGCTGCGCTCGCTCGGAATGTTATAGCCTTACCTAAAACCAATCCACCTTGCGTTCGTTTTTCGAAAAGACCGCGATTTTCCGATAATTTACAGACGCGCGGGATCGGTTTTGAGGTTAGGCTAGTTTTATAAGAGCGAGCGAAGCGAGCGAGAAGCTACATCAATTCCCGCGCTATAGTTATATATCAAATGTTCTTTACTAACAATTCTCACCGATCGAAAGAAAGTTTCTGATTTGATAGAAGAATAACAGATATGTTTCGCTAGGTACGCGATTCGTGCTGATCGATGTATCTCGATGATGTTTTTGTTTTCGTTTTTGTTTTCGTTTTTGTTTTCGTTTTTGTTTTCGTTTTTGTTTTCTTTTTTGTTTTCGTTTTTGTTTTCGTTTTTGTTTTCGTTTTTGTTTTCGTGTTTGTTTTCGTTTTTGTTTTCGTTTTCGTTTTCGTTTTCGTTTTTGTTTTCGTTTTTGTTTTCGTTTTTGTTTTCGTTTTTGTTTTCGTTTTTGTTTTCGTTTTTGTTTTCGTTTTTGTTTTCTTTTTTGTTTTCGTTTTTGTTTTCGTTTTTGTTTTCGTTTTTGATTTCGTTTTTGTTTTCGTTTTTGTTTTCGTTTTTGTTTTCGTTTTTGTTTTCGTTTTTGTTTTCGTTTTTGTTTTCGTTTTTGTTTTCGTGTTTGTTTTCGTTTTTGTTTTCGTTTTTGTTTTCGTTTTTGTTTTTGTTTTTGTTTTCGTTTTTGTTTTTGTTTTTGTCCTTGTTTCTGTCCTTGTCTTTGTCTTAATTGGTTTTTGTTTGTACGAGACTAAGTCCAGCGGCATAATGCTCTTCGATCGCACACGACCAAGTCCAGCGGCGTGTCGCTCCTAGGGCTGTTGCGAATACTTAAAAGTCCCTACGGTCAAAATCATTGGGTTGCGACTCACCTTTACGAGTTGCTCGCTCGCTGCGCTCGCTCGGAATGTTATAGCCTTACCTAAAACCAATCCACCTTGCGTTCGTTTTTCGAAAAGACCGCGATTTTCCGATAATTTACAGACGCGCGGGATCGGTTTTGAGGTTAGGCTAGTTTTATAAGAGCGAGCGAAGCGAGCGAGAAGTTACATCAATTCCCGCGCTATAGTTATATATCAAATGTTCTTTACTAACAATTCTCACCGATCGAAAGAAAGTTTCTGATTTGATAGAAGAATAACAGATATGTTTCGCTAGGTACGCGATTCGTGCTGATCGATGTATCTCGATGATGTTTTTGTTTTCGTTTTTGTTTTCGTTTTTGTTTTCGTTTTTGTTTTCGTTTTTGTTTTCTTTTTTGTTTTCGTTTTTGTTTTCGTTTTTGTTTTCGTTTTTGTTTTCGTGTTTGTTTTCGTTTTTGTTTTCGTTTTCGTTTTCGTTTTCGT
The DNA here is from genome assembly GCF_905332965.1 of Bombus pascuorum. Lineage (NCBI taxonomy): Eukaryota > Metazoa > Arthropoda > Insecta > Hymenoptera > Apidae > Bombus > Bombus pascuorum. Next base: position 188,418 of record NW_026869732.1, on the reverse strand, counting down.
TTTTGTTTTCTTTTTTGTTTTCGTTTTTGTTTTCGTTTTTGTTTTCGTTTTTGTTTTCGTTTTTGTTTTCGTTTTTGTTTTCGTTTTTGTTTTCGTTTTTGTTTTCGTTTTTGTTTTCGTTTTTGTTTTCGTTTTTGATTTCGTTTTTGTTTTCGTTTTTGTTTTCGTTTTTGTTTTCGTTTTTGTTTTCGTTTTTGTTTTCGTTTTTGTTTTCGTTTTTGTTTTCGTGTTTGTTTTCGTTTTTGTTTTCGTTTTTGTTTTCGTTTTTGTTTTTGTTTTTGTTTTCGTTTTTGTTTTTGTTTTTGTCCTTGTTTCTGTCCTTGTCTTTGTCTTAATTGGTTTTTGTTTGTACGAGACTAAGTCCAGCGCCATAATGCTCTTCGATCGCACACGACCAAGTCCAGCGGCGTGTCGCTCCTAGGGCTGTTGCGAATACTTAAAAGTCCCTACGGTCAAAATCATTGGGTTGCGACTCACCTTTACGAGTTGCTCGCTCGCTGCGCTCGCTCGGAATGTTATAGCCTTACCTAAAACCAATCCACCTTGCGTTCGTTTTTCGAAAAGACCGCGATTTTCCGATAATTTACAGACGCGCGGGATCGGTTTTGAGGTTAGGCTAGTTTTATAAGAGCGAGCGAAGCGAGCGAGAAGCTACATCAATTCCCGCGCTATAGTTATATATCAAATGTTCTTTACTAACAATTCTCACCGATCGAAAGAAAGTTTCTGATTTGATAGAAGAATAACAGATATGTTTCGCTAGGTACGCGATTCGTGCTGATCGATGTATCTCGATGATGTTTTTGTTTTCGTTTTTGTTTTCGTTTTTGTTTTCGTTTTTGTTTTCGTTTTTGTTTTCGTTTTTGTTTTCGTTTTTGTTTTCGTTTTTGTTTTCGTTTTTGTTTTCGTGTTTGTTTTCGTTTTTGTTTTCGTTTTCGTTTTCGTTTTCGTTTTTGTTTTCTTTTTTGTTTTCGTTTTTGTTTTCGTTTTTGTTTTCGTTTTTGTTTTCGTTTTTGTTTTCGTTTTTGTTTTCGTTTTTGTTTTCGTTTTTGATTTCGTTTTTGTTTTCGTTTTTGTTTTCGTTTTTGTTTTCGTTTTTGTTTTCGTTTTTGTTTTCGTTTTTGTTTTCGTGTTTGTTTTCGTTTTTGTTTTCGTTTTTGTTTTCGTTTTTGTTTTTGTTTTTGTTTTCGTTTTTGTTTTTGTTTTTGTCCTTGTTTCTGTCCTTGTCTTTGTCTTAATTGGTTTTTGTTTGTACGAGACTAAGTCCAGCGGCATAATGCTCTTCGATCGCACACGACCAAGTCCAGCGGCGTGTCGCTCCTAGGGCTGTTGCGAATACTTAAAAGTCCCTACGGTCAAAATCAGTGGGTTGCGACTCACCTTTACGAGTTGCTCGCTCGCTGCGCTCGCTCGGAATGTTATAGCCTTACCTAAAACCAATCCACCTTGCGTTCGTTTTTCGAAAAGACCGCGATTTTCCGATAATTTACAGACGCGCGGGATCGGTTTTGAGGTTAGGCTAGTTTTATAAGAGCGGGCGAAGCGAGCGAGAAGCTACATCAATTCCCGCGCTATAGTTATATATCAAATGTTCTTTACTAACAATTCTCACCGATCGAAAGAAAGTTTCTGATTTGATAGAAGAATAACAGATATGTTTCGCTAGGTACGCGATTCGTGCTGATCGATGTATCTCGATGATGTTTTTGTTTTCGTTTTTGTTTTCGTTTTTGTTTTCGTTTTTGTTTTCGTTTTTGTTTTCTTTTTTGTTTTCGTTTTTGTTTTCGTTTTTGTTTTCGTTTTTGTTTTCGTGTTTGTTTTCGTTTTTGTTTTCGTTTTCGTTTTCGTTTTCGTTTTTGTTTTCTTTTTTGTTTTCGTTTTTGTTTTCGTTTTTGTTTTCGTTTTTGTTTTCGTTTTTGTTTTCGTTTTTGTTTTCGTTTTTGTTTTCGTTTTTGTTTTCGTTTTTGTTTTCGTTTTTGATTTCGTTTTTGTTTTCGTTTTTGTTTTCGTTTTTGTTTTCGTTTTTGTTTTCGTTTTTGTTTTCGTTTTTGTTTTCGTTTTTGTTTTCGTGTTTGTTTTCGTTTTTGTTTTCGTTTTTGTTTTCGTTTTTGTTTTTGTTTTTGTTTTCGTTTTTGTTTTTGTTTTTGTCCTTGTTTCTGTCCTTGTCTTTGTCTTAATTGGTTTTTGTTTGTACGAGACTAAGTCCAGCGGCATAATGCTCTTCGATCGCACACGACCAAGTCCAGCGGCGTGTCGCTCCTAGGGCTGTTGCGAATACTTAAAAGTCCCTACGGTCAAAATCATTGGGTTGCGACTCACCTTTACGAGTTGCTCGCTCGCTGCGCTCGCTCGGAATGTTATAGCCTTACCTAAAACCAATCCACCTTGCGTTCGTTTTTCGAAAAGACCGCGATTTTCCGATAATTTACAGACGCGCGGGATCGGTTTTGAGGTTAGGCTAGTTTTATAAGAGCGAGCGAAGCGAGCGAGAAGCTACATCAATTCCCGCGCTATAGTTATATATCAAATGTTCTTTACTAACAATTCTCACCGATCGAAAGAAAGTTTCTGATTTGATAGAAGAATAACAGATATGTTTCGCTAGGTACGCGATTCGTGCTGATCGATGTATCTCGATGATGTTTTTGTTTTCGTTTTTGTTTTCGTTTTTGTTTTCGTTTTTGTTTTCGTTTTTGTTTTCTTTTTTGTTTTCGTTTTTGTTTTCGTTTTTGTTTTCGTTTTTGTTTTCGTGTTTGTTTTCGTTTTTGTTTTCGTTTTCGTTTTCGTTTTCGTTTTTGTTTTCTTTTTTGTTTTCGTTTTTGTTTTCGTTTTTGTTTTCGTTTTTGTTTTCGTTTTTGTTTTCGTTTTTGTTTTCGTTTTTGTTTTCGTTTTTGTTTTCGTTTTTGTTTTCGTTTTTGATTTCGTTTTTGTTTTCGTTTTTGTTTTCGTTTTTGTTTTCGTTTTTGTTTTCGTTTTTGTTTTCGTTTTTGTTTTCGTGTTTGTTTTCGTTTTTGTTTTCGTTTTTGTTTTCGTTTTTGTTTTTGTTTTTGTTTTCGTTTTTGTTTTTGTTTTTGTCCTTGTTTCTGTCCTTGTCTTTGTCTTAATTGGTTTTTGTTTGTACGAGACTAAGTCCAGCGGCATAATGCTCTTCGATCGCACACGACCAAGTCCAGCGGCGTGTCGCTCCTAGGGCTGTTGCGAATACTTAAAAGTCCCTACGGTCAAAATCATTGGGTTGCGACTCACCTTTACGAGTTGCTCGCTCGCTGCGCTCGCTCGGAATGTTATAGCCTTACCTAAAACCAATCCACCTTGCGTTCGTTTTTCGAAAAGACCGCGATTTTCCGATAATTTACAGACGCGCGGGATCGGTTTTGAGGTTAGGCTAGTTTTATAAGAGCGAGCGAAGCGAGCGAGAAGCTACATCAATTCCCGCGCTATAGTTATATATCAAATGTTCTTTACTAACAATTCTCACCGATCGAAAGAAAGTTTCTGATTTGATAGAAGAATAACAGATATGTTTCGCTAGGTACGCGATTCGTGCTGATCGATGTATCTCGATGATGTTTTTGTTTTCGTTTTTGTTTTCGTTTTTGTTTTCGTTTTTGTTTTCGTTTTTGTTTTCTTTTTTGTTTTCGTTTTTGTTTTCGTTTTTGTTTTCGTTTTTGTTTTCGTGTTTGTTTTCGTTTTTGTTTTCGTTTTCGTTTTCGTTTTCGTTTTTGTTTTCTTTTTTGTTTTCGTTTTTGTTTTCGTTTTTGTTTTCGTTTTTGTTTTCGTTTTTGTTTTCGTTTTTGTTTTCGTTTTTGTTTTCGTTTTTGTTTTCGTTTTTGTTTTCGTTTTTGATTTCGTTTTTGTTTTCGTTTTTGTTTTCGTTTTTGTTTTCGTTTTTGTTTTCGTTTTTGTTTTCGTTTTTGTTTTCGTTTTTGTTTTCGTGTTTGTTTTCGTTTTTGTTTTCGTTTTTGTTTTCGTTTTTGTTTTTGTTTTTGTTTTCGTTTTTGTTTTTGTTTTTGTCCTTGTTTCTGTCCTTGTCTTTGTCTTAATTGGTTTTTGTTTGTACGAGACTAAGTCCAGCGGCATAATGCTCTTCGATCGCACACGACCAAGTCCAGCGGCGTGTCGCTCCTAGGGCTGTTGCGAATACTTAAAAGTCCCTACGGTCAAAATCATTGGGTTGCGACTCACCTTTACGAGTTGCTCGCTCGCTGCGCTCGCTCGGAATGTTATAGCCTTACCTAAAACCAATCCACCTTGCGTTCGTTTTTCGAAAAGACCGCGATTTTCCGATAATTTACAGACGCGCGGGATCGGTTTTGAGGTTAGGCTAGTTTTATAAGAGCGAGCGAAGCGAGCGAGAAGCTACATCAATTCCCGCGCTATAGTTATATATCAAATGTTCTTTACTAACAATTCTCACCGATCGAAAGAAAGTTTCTGATTTGATAGAAGAATAACAGATATGTTTCGCTAGGTACGCGATTCGTGCTGATCGATGTATCTCGATGATGTTTTTGTTTTCGTTTTTGTTTTCGTTTTTGTTTTCGTTTTTGTTTTCGTTTTTGTTTTCTTTTTTGTTTTCGTTTTTGTTTTCGTTTTTGTTTTCGTTTTTGTTTTCGTGTTTGTTTTCGTTTTTGTTTTCGTTTTCGTTTTCGTTTTCGTTTTTGTTTTCGTTTTTGTTTTCGTTTTTGTTTTCGTTTTTGTTTTCGTTTTTGTTTTCGTTTTTGTTTTCGTTTTTGTTTTCGTTTTTGTTTTCGTTTTTGTTTTCGTTTTTGTTTTCGTTTTTGATTTCGTTTTTGTTTTCGTTTTTGTTTTCGTTTTTGTTTTCGTTTTTGTTTTCGTTTTTGTTTTCGTTTTTGTTTTCGTGTTTGTTTTCGTGTTTGTTTTCGTTTTTGTTTTCGTTTTTGTTTTCGTTTTTGTTTTTGTTTTTGTTTTCGTTTTTGTTTTTGTTTTTGTCCTTGTTTCTGTCCTTGTCTTTGTCTTAATTGGTTTTTGTTTGTACGAGACTAAGTCCAGCGGCATAATGCTCTTCGATCGCACACGACCAAGTCCAGCGGCGTGTCGCTCCTAGGGCTGTTGCGAATACTTAAAAGTCCCTACGGTCAAAATCATTGGGTTGCGACTCACCTTTACGAGTTGCTCGCTCGCTGCGCTCGCTCGGAATGTTATAGCCTTACCTAAAACCAATCCACCTTGCGTTCGTTTTTCGAAAAGACCGCGATTTTCCGATAATTTACAGACGCGCGGGATCGGTTTTGAGGTTAGGCTAGTTTTATAAGAGCGAGCGAAGCGAGCGAGAAGCTACATCAATTCCCGCGCTATAGTTATATATCAAATGTTCTTTACTAACAATTCTCACCGATCGAAAGAAAGTTTCTGATTTGATAGAAGAATAACAGATATGTTTCGCTAGGTACGCGATTCGTGCTGATCGATGTATCTCGATGATGTTTTTGTTTTCGTTTTTGTTTTCGTTTTTGTTTTCGTTTTTGTTTTCGTTTTTGTTTTCTTTTTTGTTTTCGTTTTTGTTTTCGTTTTTGTTTTCGTTTTTGTTTTCGTGTTTGTTTTCGTTTTTGTTTTCGTTTTCGTTTTCGTTTTCGTTTTCGTTTTTGTTTTCTTTTTTGTTTTCGTTTTTGTTTTCGTTTTTGTTTTCGTTTTTGTTTTCGTTTTTGTTTTCGTTTTTGTTTTCGTTTTTGTTTTCGTTTTTGTTTTCGTTTTTGTTTTCGTTTTTGATTTCGTTTTTGTTTTCGTTTTTGTTTTCGTTTTTTTTTTCGTTTTTGTTTTCGTTTTTGTTTTCGTTTTTGTTTTCGTTTTTGTTTTCGTGTTTGTTTTCGTTTTTGTTTTCGTTTTTGTTTTCGTTTTTGTTTTTGTTTTTGTTTTCGTTTTTGTTTTTGTTTTTGTCCTTGTTTCTGTCCTTGTCT